>NW_020538040.1:141564426-141578104 GCF_003426905.1 Ctenocephalides felis
TATATATATATATATATATATATATATAATGTATATAAAGTGAAATTCATATTTTCATTTCCCGGCCAGAGCAAAAAATAAAATGAAATTATGAAACGCGTTTGATACGACTTTATCGATATAATTTCTGTCGCAGTTCCGGAGCTTAGTATTATTTATGAATGTGCCTGAGAGAGAACAAATACTCCCACATGGAATTATATCACATGCCAATAACATCCAATTTCTTAGAATTGCACTTTTGAACTCTACAATATGAACTATACCAGGAAAGCGTTGATACACCGCCGAACATATAATCTATACTTGTTATTTGTTATAATCACACACCTATATTTCTCAACATTTTCATTGGAATGCCTCATTATTTTTCTAGAAATATACGTTTTTATCTTTAATCGATGTCTGTTATCGGTGGAATGCATTTCTTTGTTTACTCGCAGGCGCGACAAGTTGAGTTTTTTATGAGTGCATTTTTGTTCGATATTTTTATCAGTCTTATCAGTATTTAAACTCGCTGTGGTATATATTTGTTAAAACGTACTTGAACTGAACCTTGAATCGAGAAGAGATATTTTCAAAAAAAAAAGTTAATAAAATATATGCTCGAAGAGTCAAAAGCAAAAAATACAAAAAAGTAAATAATAAATAAATCATGAATATGAAAGAAAATGAAAATTTAATTTAGATATCTGTTCAAAAGTTTTTTTTTATTGTTTACAATTACCCATTTTTTGCACTCTATAATGGCGTACTCAGCATCCGCCTTAGTCACTCCACCCAAGTTTAAAAGTTATAAAGAACTACGTTTGTTAACAATTGAAGAATTTAAAGAAGGTTCAAAAGCAAAAAATATAAAAATAGTAAATAAATAATAAATCATGAATATGAAAGAATATGAAAATTTAATTTAGAAAACTGTTTAAAGGTTATAATTAAGAATTACGTTTGTTAGCAATCGACTTACGTTTTTCTAGAAACAATGCAGGGCTCGCCTGTACGTAAATGGTTAGAGCAATGCGACTTCAATCGCATCGCAGGGCTCCCAGGTTTATACCGCTTTGAGCAGTCTGATGTCAAGCAGGAGTGACATCGGTTTTTAATGAAATATAAATAGCCATATATTTTTAAGTGAAAATATTCCTTTCCCGACATAGCGGTATAAATAAAAAATCGTCACTAGTACAGAACTTGTAATAATAAAAATTGAGCACATATAAATGGGAAAACTTTTTGGATTTTCATTTATAAAAATCCGACGCAGTTAGTATTTCATCACGAAAGCTTATAGAACTTTCATGTTCTGGTTCAATAATAACAATAATAAAAAATGGAATTATTAATAATAAATAAATTTAATAATAATGATTGCATTATTAGTATTATATTTTGAGTTATGTTAGGGGAATAATTTAGTTTTTGAAAATTATTAATATGTTGATTCATTCTTCAGGTGAACTTTCGCTAATACAATAATTATTTCAATCAATGTTATCACTTCATAAAGATTCAAACTAAGTTTTCTGAAGATATGCTTAATTTTGAACACAACTTTGATCATATAGATTAGGAATAATTGAGAGTTTACAGAATTTGCAGAATTTTGTTTTATTGATTTGAATTTTTTATGGTGTTAATAAACGTATATATTTTTATGTGGACCCACTCGTAAGTAAGTGATTAAAACCACTGCACTTGAAATAGAGATCACGGGTTCGATCCAGCTTCGAGCAACCTGATATCGAGCAGTAGTGACGTCAGTTTTTACTTGCAAATATAGACAGCAATATGTTTCCAAGTGAAAATAGTCCTGGTACGGCATTGGTGCATCAATAAATATTCACTCTATTACATAAATTGTGATAATGAAATTCATCACACAGGGATGGGACAACTGTTTGGGTTGCCATCTGTAAAACCGATAAAACCGATCAGCTGTATTATAGGAGTATGCTGCCGGTGTCATATTTTCAAACTATAGAACGCGTTCCTTAAAATACATAATTTATACATTTATATCTATAATGATTTTCTGTAAATTTGAAAAGCTTCATTAATACAATACACTAGAATATATTTTAGAACCGGCAGTAACTGAAAATACATTTCCGACGATCGCGATCTCTAGAATTGCCCGAGGTCTTTCGGCACAGTTTATAGTCAGCCAGTGCCAGTTTAAGCCAATATTTTTTTCAATAACATAAAACTAAATCTGTTTATTTAATAATACAATCGTGTTATTTAATTATAAAACCGTTTTTATTGCTATTTCAAAAGCCATTACTTAAATTAACATACTCCATTATTATTTTGATATGGATCGTATATTGCGGTGAATTTATGCGATTCGTTTATAATGCGCTAAAATTCTTGAAGATTTTCAGATAAAATGTTAATGCTCGTAACTCAAGTTGAATAAAAACTGTTTTAAAGCTATACTTATTATTCTTAATAATACTTAAATTCTTTGTTAAGAAAAAATATATTTTGGGAGCCTTTTGTTGAATAATTTAACACATAAATTGGACAAATCAAGTTTTTGTTTGTTTGAAAAATTTATGTATCCATAATATGATACATAAGATGTGAGGGTCAGTATTCATGTTTTTATATATCTATCTCACAATTCATCAAATATAATTATTTGAAGTATTCTTAATGATAAAAATTGAATAAATTAAATATCACAAAAAAAACATTTTACAATGAAATTTATATTACAATGAAATTTGCAGATCAAGTATCAAACGAAATCATATTATAAATTATATAAACAAAATGTATTTTGCTGCTTTTATCTTTCAAATGGGAATAAAATTTGAATTTAAATAATTGATTAAATATTAAATGAAAAGGTTGAATATAGCATATAAATTAAATTGATTTGAAAAACAACAAAAGAGTATAGTAATAATTAAATGTGGTAATAATTAAAGGACTTATGAATAGCATTTGCTATATTGTTAGTTACACATTCATGTAAAAATTGTCTCTATTAGAAATAGACCAATTCTGATGTTTAAACCTAATTAATTTAGATAAACTAAAGTTATTTTTCCCGGACGAGAAATCTACCTATTTTTTCCTCGTTTCCCAAAGAGAAATTTGTTTTTGCCTAAAAAATCGATTTTCTTAATTTACATGCGATGTCCAAGTCATTCTGAATCTTTTGAAATCAAAATTGGAAACATGTGTTTATTCAAAATCGGCTGCATCGTTTTCAAAATATTAAAAGCCTTTCGATGAAACTTGATAAGGATTTGCATTAAAAAAAATTTGAGGTGATTGGCAGAGCCATTTTTTAATAATTAATGTATAAAATATAATTATGTCGCCATCTAACGGTGTGCTTTTACAAATAACCAAGATCTGGTAGGGGGCTTTTGACCCGCCATTTTGAGCTTTTAATTTTATTCTTTATTATTTATGTAAAATATAGTTGTTAATAATACATGGCTCAGACAACATCGACGTTTAATTTGAGTTTATTATACAATTAGCTTTTAAGTGCAAAACTTCTCATCCACATATATTGTACTTGAAGGTATTCGAAAGTTGGAAGTATACATTTTTTAATTGATTTTTAAGTTTTTATATTTTTTATATTATTTTACGTTTAGTTATTTAAATAATAGGACTTATAAGTCAATTTTCTACCTTAGGCCTAAAATTTGAATTATTTTTTATGAGTAGGACATCAACGAGAAAATTCTAGCTTAAGTGTTGGCATTTATTTGATCATTTTATATCTTGCACTTTACTTTACGTAATTGATTAATTGAAATTCATGAGTTTAATCAAATTTTTTACAAAAGTTGTATGAAAATATGCGGAAATAGATCTCATATAGATAAAATTCGGCACTGTATTATTGAATTCTGCGACGATATTTGTAGCAAACCGGCGCGAAATATACCAATATGGTCAAAGTTTTTACGATCGCACTGGCTTATCGACACTTTGTACTTCGGTTAAAGGATAAAACTTATTTTAGAAGTTTTCAGTGCAATTTTTGAAATACGTCTGATTCTTTGCGATACCGCAATCAAAACATAATTTCTTGTTTTAAGGGGGTATTCTACTTTAGAGTCATGAATTTCGCCCGGTTTTTGAAGCGCTGTTTAAAGGAAACAACTAATATTTTTACAATCGATTTTTTTGTCATTTATTTATTGATATTTTATTATTACATCAAAAAATTATTAAAAAACAAAAATTAAAATTCACAAAGTTATGAGCAGTCAAAGTGGAGGTTCCCAAAAAAAAAGGGTGTCCTGGCGTACATGATTCCAACCCTACTGGTGATTTGAAACATAAAAAATAGATGGATTCTTAATTATTATAGATGCCGCTATCGTATGAACCTTGGATAAGTTAAAATAATTATTTTTGTTCGAATGGCGGCAGTTTGAAAAAAAAATTACTTTTTTTCATGTTTTTTTGTCAATTCCGTATTTTTTAAAAATACTAAATGAAAAGTTATAGTTTTGGGCAAGGTCCATACGATAAAGCGATGTATAGGGAAGATCCTCTCCAAATTTGAAGTAAATCGGTTCATTAGAACTTGAGATATCCTTACCGCCAGCTCGAAAAAAGTAGTTCCGAGAAAAACGCGATCAAAGTTTTGAGACAAGTCGGACCCGAACCGAGGCCACGTCACTAATACGGCTATAACTCAGGAAATAATAGTAATTTTGAAAAATCCTTTTAATGACATATTTTTGAATAACTAAACTTTGAAAATATGGAAAAAAAAATTTTTCGATTTTTTCAAAATTCTACAGTAGAATACCCCCTTAAACACTAGGTTCTGATATATCTATTAGCATTGACACCAAAGATAATTCTTCAATTTCCGAGCTCTTTGTATTTTTTACACTTTCAATTATTTTTTACTTAAGCCTTAAGTTTATTAAATCGACTCTCAACTCTGTTGCAAATTTTCCTTCGGAAACGAGATACTCAAGAATAGACAGAAGTATAAAAAAAGAACATTCTAATAGCGTAGGAAAAAAGTTCTTAAAAAAATCCTGATAACCTATTATAAGTCAACTAATAAGTGAAAATCCGCTTAATATATATTTTTTTGTATTATAATGATTGTAAGAAGCTGCATCACTTTTAGATTCTTAGATTTATTTATTTTTATTTTATGAAGAATTGTTATTAAATCTTATGTAGATAGATGAAGCAAATACAAAAAATTTAAATATGAAATACAAAAAACAATTATTTAAATGTTCATTATATACGCTTTTACAAATTTGATTTACGGTCTTAATCTTGCTTCTATAATTCTTATGAATTTCGTTCACACAATAAGTTTCAATGTATTGTATACTTTAAACAACCCTTCTCGTGCACCTGAGGTCAACTGGACCCCAACTCTTCGATAATTTTTTTAAGCACCTAACATCGTCCTGTCTTTTTGAAAAATACTACATTTGCTTGTTACTTTTGCAGAAGAAAAACTAAGAGTTATGATTTTTTTTTAAATACCATTTTTTATAAGGTTGCTTATCTCTGCGCTTTTTTTAAGCTTTTGATTTTTTTAACATTTAAAAATGTATGCTGTTGAATTGAAGACAGTTCATTTTTTTTTTGTTAAAATGGGACCAATAGTCTGCCCACGGCGAACATTTAAACACCGTTGGGGTCAGCTGGACCTCTTGTGTATGCCTCGGTATTGGGCTGAGGTGTCTTCCAGAAAGGTTAATGGATACAGTCATGTATATAATACCAAAATAGTAATCTTGTACAAAAAACTGTTCGCCATGAAGACTTCAGTTCAGGGCAAATTATTAACACACTCTATTTATCTTGACTTTTGAAATATTTTGAAGAGTTTCTTGAAAAAGTCATTGACTATAATCACTGTATAAAATTAATTTATACTCAAGTAATTGACTGTATAAAATTAATTTATACTCAATTTTTAAACAAGATTCTTATGAAAAATAATGTAGAAAACATCCTGAATAGTCATTATTGGTGAGTGCACATAAAAATAGCTTATACTCGATTTTTTGTAATAAGAATAATATAAAATGCCAAAGTATAAATTATTGTACTTGTCAATTAAGTTATAATAGATATATGGAACTAATGAGTTATATCGATAAACAGAACATTCTCTTGGTTGGAATCTTAAAACCACTATGAATTACATATTTATCATTTAGACATAATAAAGAAATTTGCTTTACTTGGGATTTTATTAAATCTGTGATTAGCACTTACGGGTCCTATAAGCTATTATATAGGTTTTGGCATATTTCTATTTTATGGCATTATTGTTATAATTTATGTAATAGAGCAAATTTTTTTATTGATGCACCAATGTTAGGTAAGGGCTATTTTCACTTGAAAATATAAAAATGTTGCTAGGTATTTTTAAGTGAAAACCAATATCATTAGCCGTTTTGCGCGGAAAGCCCGTTTTGCTAATTTATGAAAATAGTCTTCGATATAAAATAGATTTTTGTGTTATATTCGTAACATCTCTTAACTAGTTATATTTGTGCAATGAGTCACTTTTGTACTGTAGTTGGATCTCTCTTAAATCATTGCTACATTTTCTATCACAATATATAATATACGTATCATTATCTTATTATGAATGGCTCGTGTAATAAATATATTTGCAATTAGTAATTGTTTAAATTATTTCTTCATCTTTGACGTGTTGTTAACAAAACTAGATAAATATAAACCATTTTTTGCCACATATAAATGAATACCATTTTCTGTATGACTCAAGTTATTGATTTCATGCATATTTGCATAACATGAACAATTGATTGATCAGCCAGAGTAAAGATTAAAGCTTGAAACAATGTATAATTATATGGTGTTAGTCGATATGAATTTTTCCTTTGTTTATAGCTGCTATATTTCTGGGTCACCATTTTCTTATTTTTGAACAAAGTAAATATTATGCATATTATTTGTTTAGGGAACTATATTTATCGGTTTAAGACGGCGTGTTCGTCGCAATAACATTACAATGTATACGCTGTAAGATTATATTGTGTTATTAATATTATATATATATGCTTTGTGTTATATCGAGATTATATCGCCTAAAGATCCGTACCGGATATTGCGTGTTTTGAGCGCGGCATTTTCAAATGATTAGTTTTGGTTTCCTGTCAATATACGCCGATGCGCATTAAAGCATAATTTTCATTTTATAACTGGCGTCGTTTCCAATTGCCAGATGGCCTTCGAAAACAAATATGAATATTGTTTAGGCTACGGTTTTTCGTTATATATTACTGTGCAGTTTTAGGATACCATTTCGATGACGGAACAAGGATATTTGGGTATGTTTTTGACTAAATCATATATGTATGTATATTTGTCCATTTGCATGAATTATGGAATAAAAAATTTCTTTTTGAAAAATAAAATATACTACAATTTAACTTCGGTAAGTAAAGTTCAGGTGCAATGCCTTAGGGCCAATTGCATGAACTTTTCCATGTTACACATCGCTTTAATTAATAAAAATTGCGATTTAGCAACTTTATTGAAAATGTTATGTGCCCTTGATAACACTTACGTGAAGTTAGGTTTTATGTGTAAAACTCTTGATGAAATACATGACATTTTGACAGTTTTTACTACCAATGTATATGAAGATACATATCTATTTTATTGGAGAATTAGCGGAAATTTAATGAGTTTTTATAAATTAAATCACATTTAGTAGGCCTATAATATTTTAGGATGCTCGTTAAGACCACAAACTCTACCTCTCACTATGCAAAGTTTCACGAAAATTGTTAACACATTTTTTTTAACAATTAAGACCCGGCCAATGTCGACCAAAAATTAATCGGCCCGATTCTTAACTGATATCTTTCAAATAGTTTTCAATTTTTTAAGATCTGTTCAGATTTTTTATCGAAAACTTCGATGAAAAATGTTGCACACTTCTGCTAATTTTGAAGAAACGGCTCTGCCGATCGTCAGTCAAAACTAATCAACGTTACTTCTTATCGAGTACCATTAAATAGATTTTAAATTTTTGTTATCACTATAAGCATTTTTAAGTATATGCTAGAAAAATTCTGACAAATACTGTTTTAAAGCTTGATATTAAACGATATAGAATGACTGAAACGTTGAGATCACATATAATTACCAAAACATATTTTTTTGCGAAAATATAAACTTTGGGAAGTTAACAAATTTGAATCACTATTAATTAGTTACCTATGACCGCGTGCATTTTCAGTTTTCAATATTTTTGCATTTAAGTGTTGTTTCACTTTTATTAATCAATTCATTCATTTATTTTTTTAATTTTCAATATAGTAATTACTAGATTTGTGAAGATAGTGTCGAAGATAATGTATGCCATCTAAATGATAGTTTCTAATGATAGCCCATCGAAAAATCTTTTTGAATGGCAACATTCATCAAATTAAATCATAAAATAATGTTTCTAGTAATGATTAATTTTTGAAGAACAATTTATTTCATTAAATTTGTTCAGAATGTCTAGAAACTAATGTTTATTTAGTAAAAAGTAAATGTGTAACATGCGTTTTATAGAAAAATATGTTAAGTTTTGTACATGCTATTAATTTATCCACTTAACGGATTATTAATACGATTTTATCAATTTAAGGCACTTTTCATAATGCATATAAAATTAAAAAGAATTTTAAATTTGTTCAGACAAACGGTTAATTAAATAGAAGCAATAAATGTCTTTTAGAACTTAAATTATACAAGTAAAAAAATATTGCGTGGCGATGTGAAAACTCAAAAGCATTAATATGCTATTTTTAGAGGTCGAGGACACGCATAATTTCGTTGGTTTTTATTTTTAATATTCTTTATATATAGCTGAAAAACATCAAACATATTTGATAGTTAGAAATTGGTGTTTATATATAATTTTTTTACTGTACTGATGTTAATCTCTCTGTATATATAGTAAATTAATAACAAAACGTATCATATAGGATGTGTTATCGATTTTCTATTATAGGGCAAATTTATATATATATATATATATATATATATATATATATTTGATCCTACCGGCTGTTTCATCCTTTGTTGTCGATTTCTCTAATGAATTGTATTACTGACACCTCATGTTATATTGGTAAGAATCTGTCTATAATTTATAAGTTGAATTGGAAAAAAGTAATTGAAATAATGTGATTCATTAAAAACACAATCAAAGATATCGTTGACAAATTGATGATTGCCGATTCGATCATTAAAATGAATTTACAAGCTTTATATTCAACTAAATCATTTGCTAGAACGAGCTTTCGTATTCCATCCAACTTTTATCGTACACTCAATATCTTGTCTTTTTGCTTTGATTTATTTCCACTGAATTGTAATAAAACGCAAATGAAGTATATGTTTTTATATTTTCTCATAAATCAATAGTCGTTAAAATTTCAGATATATTTTTGTTTTGTACAATATTATAGAGTATGGTATTGAAATACAGAACAACGTTCTGTTTTCTTTATACATAATTAATGTAATAATTAAATTAAATAAGTATATTTGTGATAATAAATATGATGTTATGCATACAATAATTTATAAAAACACAAGACAATTAGACAAGTCTAAAATATAGAAACAAATAATATTTTTATGAGAATATTTGGAAATATTAGTGGATTTTTTCTTTTTTATTTGAACAGGGATCAGAACTTAAAAGTAATATAATCTACTTTGATGATTAGACCTAACTACGTGACTTTTCAGAAGGTAACCCAATGGTTGGCCTATATCTATTTCATGAATTTATTATTACAATTTCAATATTATTATATGAATATTATTAATAATGAATTTGATGTGCATGTGTCTACTTATTATTTTTGACCGCCAAATGGCATTTTTTTACTTTTACTCGACATCCCAAACCGCTAGACCTACCTTCCCAAAAAATTAATCAGTTTGTCAATACAAGTAAAATGTTTTTTGAATTATTGAAATCGGACTCTTCGTCCTCTCAAAAACTGAGTTACAGTTTTTAGCACATTTTCCTTGTATCTTCTAAACGAGTGGACCTGCCTTGTCCAAAAACTAATCAGCTCGTCTCCTTATCAATAGAAATCGAATCAACTGATTTGAATCATTCAAATCGGTTGAATCGTGTTCTCGAAATCGTCAACGAAAATTTGTATCCGAACACATACACACATACTTACATAATGAATGCCAAAATGTTCAGAAACCTCTGAGACGTAAAGATATATAAAAATTTTCTTTTTCGATTTTTTTTCTATTACTGTTACCCTACGGCAAGTTAATAACTTAACCTAAATGTAACAAAATAAACTAAGCAAGTTTTCAATGGGAAGGATGGATATGATGTTTTTATATTAAATTATCAACATATGGTGAACTTTCTATTTCATTTCTTTGTCCGATTTTTTTCGCTGACCCCTTGCAAGTTATCATAGACCTTTGGGTGTCGATATAGACCACTTTGGGAATACCTTGTCTAGACAATTATATTAATGGTGTTGTCTGAACTGCTTATTTGTCATATATTTCCCTTAGTGACAAAATCGAATAATTTTATTATAATTACGTTTTTTTTTCTTTTTAGTATATATTTTGATATTTTTCTCTATACATTTCATATCGTTCGTTTTGTATAATTATTGAATTAAGTATATCTGAAGAAAAATATGAGAAATAGAACATAGTGCGTGAGAAGGCGAATTATTCTTATTGTTAGGTTAAGCATGTAGCTACGTAATCATTCGCACGCGAAAGTATTTAATACCACGATCAATACTTCTGTCTGCAATTAAACAATACACGATTAATTTATTATACATAACGTTTCTTTAGGAATTCAATTTCTTATAAATTGATTTAGAAAATAAAATTTCTTAAAAAACATATTTAAAAAAAAAGTAAAATAATAATAAATTTTGAAGTGCACAAGTTATAGTCTTCAGCAACAAATCAAGATTTATTTCTCCAAATATGTGTTTGGCTAAATGAATAATATTATTGATTCGAAGATTGTTATAATATAGGAAAAATTACTAATGTTCTAAATATGTATGTCTTAAATCAGCTATTCAGCTGCGTAGGATAATGAGTCATATTTACACTGTTATATTTATTTACAAGCAAGCCTCAATAATTAACAATAATTATTGTTTTACATATTTGCCAAGCCTGTTTATAATAAGTATTAATCCATAATAAGTAAATAAAGTTTTTTTGGGTAAAATGACAACGTTTGATTCTGAAATATCAAGAGCTGAAAGTGAAAATTTACAAGTTAATTTTTTTTATTCACTATTATATTTACAACTGTTCAGTTAAGGACGTTTAGTAAATTTGTGGAATTTACCATTGTCAGCCGCAATAGGGACATTGTATACTATAGTGACATGTTGGAAAAACAACTCAATAGTTGTTTTTCCATTAGCTATAAATAATATTAACAATATTTCACTGATAATAATATAAATTTAAGTATTTTCTTTTCATTCATCATTTCTTTAAAATTTTTGTTATTACATCTTTTATGGTAGGTGTGTTCATGTCGAGATGAATCAGCCAGTTCGGGATATTTTTGGTGCTCACAAGGACAATTTCAGAAATTTGTTCTGAAATTTTTGTATTTTATTTATATTAGTATTATGTACCCCATAATTGTATTCCATAGCACCAAATTGGCTTGAGTAATGTTTTATATAAAAGCAGCTTATTGTATGAGCTTAATTTGAATGCACTCCTTAATAACAAGCAGCGCTTTTGGTTTTATCTCGAGCTATTGCCTCTTTTTTAAATTAAATTTAAAAATCATTAGAAAGTTTTCTATCATGAAGACTAATCAATCTCTAGTTAAGATTGTAAAAAAATAATAAATATAATATTTAATATTCTATTAAATATTATTAAAAAATAAGCATTCGTGTTTGAGAAAAGTGTAGTTCAAATGATCGGACATACATAAATTCTGATAAGAAAATAGTTGACTCTTTCTAAAAAAGTCACAGAACTTGAGGTTTACTTGTTCGTGATTTAATGAAACTTCGCATGCTGATCGAGTGATAGTAAAAGCGAAAGCCTTAAAATTTTATACGCTTATGAGAAGTGGTTTAATTATAGAAATAATTTAATATTAGATAAATAGACCGCGCGTAAGCCTGCAATGTTTCTATCGATATTTCGAGATGGTTTTGTGGTTAAGGCGCTGGGCTCTCAATTTTTACACTTATTGGTCAGTTTTCATCCAGCCAGCACATTTTTTTAAACCACGCTTTATATGTTATTAGGGGGTGGTCCTTAATATGGTCATTTTCGAATTTCCTTGCTATCAAGACCTCAAATGGTTCCAAATCTATAAAAACAATTCTCTAACAGTTTTAGCTCTTAATATTAACGTTTAGATAGAGCGCAATTGAATCAAACTTCGTATGGAAATAGCATAGAAAATTTTTTGAAAATAAAAAAAATGTTTTAGGTATAACCTAGCGACAAATGAATGAGTTTTATTCATCATTTGTTCGCCAAATTACATCTAAAAAACATTTTTAAAATTTTTGAAATTTTTTCCATGTTATTTCCACACAAACTTTGATTAAATTGCGCTCTGTCTAAACGTTAAGAGCTAAAACTTTCAGAGAATGGTTTTTTTATCGATTTGGAACCTTGAACTCTTGGGAGCAAGGAATTTCGAAAATATCCATATTAAGAAGTATATATTATTTCAAGGGTTTCGTTTTTACTATCGCCCTTTTCATCAGGCGAGGTTTCATCCAAATTCTAGATGAATAAATCTATCGGAAATCAAACACTTTTCCGATTAATAAAATATTTATTCATTTATACCGTGATAAATTTCATAAATTTATCTGAACCAAAACTTTACATTGTTCAAAACAAATGATCCAACAAAAACCGATGTCAATTATTATTTTTTGTCTCGCTTACTAAAATTGACGCGACCCTCCCAATCTCATTAAAGATTTTGTTTAATGTTACAATTGTAATATCGTTATTGCTATTAATTAATTGCATAGAATTTATGTTCTTAATTTTGGATATCATTCACACCACGTAGCTATCAGTCTACTATGTTTTTTAAAAAAGCATGCAAGGAAATAGTTCCATTTTTTATTTGTCAACCCAAAAATGAATATGTGAGATATTTTTACCAGATGATAGAGCTATAGATTTTCGAACTATCATATTCCTTTTCACATTAAATGCCTTCATAAATTTACGCGATAATTAGTTCGGTGGGATGTGAACGTCTGACTTCTAAGTTCTAAGATAGCATTTGTCTTCTTAATCGCGAGTGCATGTAACGATATCAAATTCAGGGCTCGCGAACAACTGTTTCAAATTATGCAATGTAAAATACAAGATACAGGTTAATGATTTTTTATATGCGTTTTTTTTTACTATTTTTGCTTTTTTTTTACCTAATATTTTATTGATATATGGTATACTTTATTGTAATAATATTTGCAAATATATTTCCATTTGTTGATATCTGTATTTATATTTTATATTACATTTGAGTTTCTATATTCTATTCTATATTGATTTCGATGACTATTTTATTCGACATTTTATAAGAAAGTTTTATTCTACTATTTTTACTATACTACTATACTTAAGACATAATTTTTATAGATAGCATCATCTTTCT
>NW_020538040.1:141579104-141635154 GCF_003426905.1 Ctenocephalides felis
TTCATAAGAAGTATTTTACTTCAAATGAATTTTATACGATTTTTTTCATAAAAATAGGACCAAAAAAGTGAAGAGATCAAATCAATAAATAATAAACATAATTTGGCTCAAATAATTTCATCCGTTTGACGACCTTTGTGTACGAGTGTCGTATATAGACGACATAATGTGTGTCGAATTTTGCCTCAATATTTATTACTCTGAATTAATTTATTGAGAAATCTAATTTTTCATTGTGGTTTTTGGTTTTTTGAAAGTGTAATATTTTGAAATATATTTTTATAGATAATTGCAAAATTTTAAAATTATTTTGATTTGTTTTTATTCGAATATAGCGATCAGAAATTAAAGGTCATGTAAGGTGTTGTGTGACGTCGATTATCAGAATACAACCCAACGGTCGACTATTCATAATGAATCATTCGATTAAAACTACATAGCTCTAACCACTAATCCAATTTATAACACATTATTATTGAATTTTTGATCCATTCACATTTTTTCAATTAAGATAATATTCAATTGATATATTAATATAATAAGTATTTTACATATCACTAAGTGATAAGGGTTGGCAACTCCTTAAAAAACCCTAAAAACGGCCCTTTCTTTTATCACATACAAACGTTTTCTAACTAAAACGTAGAATCAAATTGAGCTTTATTGTTATTCTGTAAAGTTCATATTAAATTACAAGCACTCATTGTACTCCTTTTAAACGATTATTCGGATTTTGATAAATTTTTCTGAAGTTTGTTAAGGAAAATTTCTAGAGTGTGTGTGATTATAAAGTACTGGGATGTATGTGCAATATTGTAAAAATAAATGAAAAAAATGTAAAAAACGACATGTCATTGTTTGCATTGAAAACAAATGAAAACTATCATATGCCAAAAATTTCAATTTACTTATGAACCTAGACAATATTAGAATATGTATAATAAATTTATGATTATGAATAAGAAAAATGAAATGTCTACATTATTATTGCCAAAAAGCAGCTGAGACGTGCCAGAAATCAAAATAATATAAAATACAGTATATGTATGGCAGATTGAATGATGCACATGAACAGGATATGACAAATTAATTCACTTAAAATATGAAATTAAGTAATAATCAGGGCTGGTCCTACCTTTAATGCAATGCATGCAAAAAATAAGAGCGCACGCCTTAGGGGGCGCCATCACAAGATCCGTATATTAAATTTTCAATATAGTTTTTTTTTTCGTAAAAATTTCACTTGATAACAACAAATAGGAAAGTAAAGATGAATACATACAATTCGGCCCTCACGATATCGATTAGGAGAAGTTTAAGATGCAATTTTGGATTGTTTAAATAATAAAAAATTAAATTAATTTAATCCAACATAAAGTACCAGTGTTACGTTATGGTTATGGTTATGTTATACCGTTTAAAAGACTTCAATTTCCAATATAGTGTCGGAATTGAGACTCATCATTTTATTTAAAGCAGTTCTACATTTTACATCGATCATATTATAAATGTATATGCAATTTTGGCGTGAAAAGTAATTTAAAAAACAATAATTATTATTTTTAGGTAAACGGTAAATATTAGTATATTATATTAAAAAATTGTAGACATGGGTACAGGACAACGTCTGTCGGGTCATCTAGTATATATATATATATATTTAATATATATATATATATATATATATATATATATATATATATTTTATATATGAGTGAGTTCTTGAGGGCGATACATCAAACAAAGAAAAGCCAAAGATTTATAAAATAATCTTTATTTCCAAACGTTTCTTTATTTTGGAAATAAAGATTATTTTATAAATCTTTGGCTTTTCTTTGTTTGATGTATCGCCCTCAAGAACTCACTCATATATTTCAACATCAAAATTAACTACTAAATCATATTATATATATATATATATATAATATTTATTTATTTATATATATATATATATATATATATATACAGTAAACCCTCGCTTTACGCGGCAAGTGCGTACCGTGCAGTATAGGAACCGTGCTATAAGAAACTCGTATTTAACATACAATTCAGGCTAATTCGTAGTGCGTTCTATGGAACCTTACATAGTGCAGTATGGGAACCGTGTTATGAGAGACTCAGAGTTGGTACAAATCGCACCATTTTTATCGCGTTGTATGGAGACCAAGAAATACAACTTGAAGTAGGAGAAATACGGACGAAATGACGTAAATGACGTGACGAAATTGACACCTTATTCAAAAATTGGCGCGACGCAGTAATCAGCTCAAACGTGTTCTTAGGCGGCTATTATACAATCAGGCATGTCTAAAAGATAAAAGTCGATAACAAAATTTACAACAATACCCTTTTGCACAACGAACTTATGGGCTGTTGACCAAATACCGTGTAATAAAAAGTCCGTGTAGTCGGAGGGATGTCGGATTTTTAGCTCCGTGTAGTATGGGAACCGTGTACCCAGAGTGCCGTGTAAAGCGATGGCCTACTGTATATATTTATATATATATATATATATATATATATATATTATTTAATTTATATGCATGTGTGTATATATGATAATGCGGCCCTGGTCCGAAGCGTGTCGGCCAGGACCTGGTCATCGGTGTTGTCCTTTTCGGCACACGATACGCAGCTTGCGGTGTCTTGTAAACAGCACCTGCCGACGATGCAGATTGTCCCGATGGCATACAGAAAGATCATTAGCATTCACTAGTGATAATTCATACACCGTTCGTGTGCGACGATAATCTTTTGTCTTTGATGTTCTCTTGAAAAGTGCCATTGACGAACAACTGTTCCCATTGTTCGTCACGGATCTGAGTCTAATTGACTGGGTAATTGTTTCTTCGATAATCCCGGTTTATTCGTTAATTGGCTGCTATTCAATGAATTATTAGCACAGTTCCTAATTATCAATCATCGCAGATGCCGCGGTGACTTTTCAAAGAAGTTAGAGTGTATAAGCTAGAAAGAAGATTCGTTTCTAAGAAAGAACGGGTTGTGTGCAGACAACGATTCGAAGATGACTTTGTACGGAATGTTTAACTTATTTATAGAATAGAATTGAAATATTGTATTTCATTAATTATGTATGTCTCATAAATAAGTAATTTAGCTTTATGAACGGTAAAACTCGAGAAGAAAAGGATGAATAATCTGTTTAGATTTAGGGGCCAATTCTTGGATAAAATAGAAATATTATGGTAATGCTATGTTAAAGGTCTATATTCGTATACTTATGAACCAATTCTGCCGCATAACAGACAAAAGTTATGCCAAGGCTATGTTATGGAAAAATTTTCATACTAAATTGGACAAAAGCTATGTAGTTGCAGTCAGGCGTTTTTCTCAGGTTTTCAAATAGAAAACCTAACCTACAAATCGCACAAATGTCAAAAAAACGATCTTAGATAACAGGTCTTTCTGACACGGCTTCATAACATACGAGTGACATTGCAGTTTATATGTAAAACGCCTGAGTGCAAAGCAAAACCAAGACATTTTTGACATTATTTAGTATGATTCAGTAGCATATTGTAAGGAAGTTGGAGCGTAACATGGCCTTGCCATAACATTGGTCTGTTGTGCGGCAGAATCGGCAAATTAAACTATTTTTTTATTCAATTATTTGAGGGTTTTTGTAGTGTAGAGATAATAACCTTTGCAACAATGAGGTTCTGATTTGAAATCTGGAGCTTTATACGACCTGGTAACAAGCAGAACTGATATCCGATTTTACTTGAAAATATAGACCCAGATATAATTTGAAGTAAAAATATCTAGAAATAAATAGTACAATTAAAAGACTTACTTTGAATTTACTGTTCAGAAAAACTTAAATACATATACGTATATTTATATATAGATATACATATATATGTGTTTTTTTAAATTCTGACTAATGTTCGAAACATATACAAAATATCTTCAAAGCTAAACTTCTACATAACTGAACTATGTTAACTAAATATTATGAGAACTCATATGTTAGCAAAACTAACAGTTTGCTTCGGATAATCATTAAAGGAACATATGATTTCTCACCATAATATTTAGTTATCTAAGATGATGAAATTAGTGACATTAAATAGTGCTAATAATGTTAAAATTTATCTCATTTAATTATATAAATTCCGTGCCAAGTTTTTATTGAAGACGACATGATTGTATGTCGAAACGTTTGGTGATAAAGACTTGTTTATTGTCATGTTATTACTAAAAATAATTTTTATTCTGATATTATGAACAGAACAAACACTAACAATATAGATTAAATATATTATTATTAAAGCATTCCACTACCCTTTTAGTTAAATTATTTGGAAAATATGCAACAAAAAATATTTTATTCATCTATAATTAAATAGTACTCAACTTGATTAAAAATTGTTGTATATATAGCGGATTGAAAAAATCCGAGCACCAGAGTATGAAAATAAAATAATTGCTAAATTTAATTGCTATTCATGTACTCATTCAATGAAAATATATTTAATTATCGTTTTGCAACTCTTGTATATATTGCACGGTAAACAAATTCTGGAATGCTTATTTAGTAATAATAGATATTAATTAAGTCAATTGCTCATATATAAAAATCATAAATATATATATATATATATATATATATATATATATATGTGTGTGTGTGTATATATATATATATAAGAATTGATTAACTTAGTTCATTATTATGAATTTGTTTAAAATGTAATCTTTAAAGTTTACAGTGTAAGATTGTTTACATTACTTCCCTATAATATTAAAAGAATGAATTTTGTCCACGTGATTATATTAATATTCATTGGTACCGTTTGTTTGTGAAAGTTCCTTGTAATTTTAGAAGAAAAAAGATTAGAATTCTTCACAAAATTATAACTTTTTACCTTAGTATTGTTCAAAATACAGGTTATTTATAAAACAACCTCATCAATAGTATGTTTCGTTTTATATTAGCAGATTCTTTGAAAAATAATGGCCTACAGGCTTACAATTTCGATAATGACGCAAATACAGTCTGAGTGATCCATCAATTGTAAGAAAATGTAGTGACAAAAGGTTTCCGAGAAAAATGAGATAATTTAGAGTTACAGAAAGAATTTATTACTTTCTTGTACACCTGTGCCAATAAAAATAATAAACTCATCTAATATTGTGTACAAATATAGCTATACATAGAGAATTTTAGCCCTGAAAGTTCTAATTCTCCATGCCTGAGAGTAAGAGGTCTTGCAACCAGCCTAATGCCCAGCAGTAATATTAATTTTCACTAGAAAATATAGATCTAAAATATTATGTTATGCAAAACCAGCCGTTCCCTAGTATTGCTACAAATAAAATATGACATCAAAATTAAAAAAATCTAATAAAATGTTTGAAATAAATTTAGATCTACCATTCGGTTGCCTTCTAAACAGTATCGCAACAGCTCATAGAATTATTGAGTTCTAATTGCTGTTAATATAGATTGTTATTTCTGCATTATGAATTATATTGGAACTTTCAGTTCTATTTACAAATATTTGATCAAAATTAATTATATTAAGTCATTTTATAAAAGACAATTCATGTAATTGTAAGGTAAAAAAAAAGAGTTCAGAAGAACTAATTATGTCATTTCATGTGTATTCCAAAGTGACGAGTTTTTGTAAAAAAAATGAAATCAAGTTCAAAAATATTCTGATACAAAAATAAAAATCAGTTACTAATTCTGCGTTTTGTAATAAAGAATTTATATTTGCACAGAAGTATAATATGAAGGTGATATATAACACATATAATTAATGAGGCTAAAATTCAACAAAAAACACAAACATTAAACTAAGCGGAAGAGGTTGGTTATCCCAAAGATTTTTTTTATATTTTTGAGGTCAATTTTTATTTTTTTATTTTTTGATAATGCGCATACAAGGAGCATAACCCTAAATTTTCACCCTCTTGCCATAGTTTTTTTTTCAATATTTTTTGGGCAATGTTTATTTTTTTAATTTTTTGATAATGCGTATATATTTTTTTTTATTACAATATTTATTACAACTGTAAAATAGTTAACATCTAGTAATATTGATAAATAATAACATAAATTTAAATAAATAAGAGAGCAAAGGATAAAATTTACATGAAAATAATATCCGTAGTAGATAATGCGTATATAAAAAAGCATATAGCCCTAAATTTTCACCCTCTTACCACAACTCCTATTTTGCATGAATTACTAAAGTAATTACATCATTTTTCATCTTGATTTCTGTCAGTGGACGTTTTTGACTGGATTTCGATTGAGATTATTTTTTGAGCTTATGCAAAAGTTCAATTTTATAAAAATATTCAGTTCAATAGAAAAAAAATATTCTATGTATTTTGCATGTTGATAACTAAATGTAACAGAATCGCATTTATATACTTTTATTTATAGGTATAACACAGCAACTGATACACCTAGTTTTAATTATAAATATATTTTGATATGGAAAATATTTGTTATTTGGCATAACATATTTTATGCACTTTTTCATTTGTGTCTTCGAAACGACTTTCCCAAAAACAACTATTTTTGAAGGACGTCATTGAACAGATTAATGATAAATTTTTGATAAGTGTCTTATTTATTTTCAATTCCATGATTAAAAAAATTACTTCGAAAATAAGTTCTATTATTTCAGAGGATCACTTCATCATATGTTACTGCTATCATTTCTGACAACTAAAAATTCTATGTTTGTAATCCAACTCCGTACTTCTCACATTTCACACCAGTCATATCCCATTGCAATAACAATAATATATTATAAACTTCGATATTCTTAAAAATCGACTTCATATTCAGCATTTCCTACCATTCTATGCAAGTACAGCAAATCATGTACTTATGTAGTGACGTATTCACAGGATGTGAATCATAGCGAAAAAAAGCTCGTGCTAGCAAAAACGACGTTTGAGTGCGTAATGAAAATGTTATTTTAAGTATTTAAGACGTCATCGAACGGATCTTGATAAACGAATATAAAGGCTTGTTTTCAAATATAAACAAGCGATATGTAGATTATTGCACGCGAACATTTGCGATCAATCAAAACGCCGTACTGCTCCCAATAAATGATTAATCGATAATTGCAATGCGTCACGTTCAAAAACGTTTAGGATTTTTAAATATTTTCTGGGAAAAATGGGAAATACTATTTTGCATCTATATTATTAGCGTCGAAAGCCACCATGGCCTAGTGGTTAGAGCTATGGATTTCCAAACAGAGATTTTGAGTTTGGATACCTGCTTCTGTAGCCTAATCAAGCAGAAGTGACGGCTTTTACTTAAAAAATATAGATGAAAATATGTTTCTAATCAGTGTAAATGAAAATAACTCTTTGCGGAATTGCTGCACCAATAAAAAATTCACCAAAATTGATTTGAACAATATTTGCAGTACTACAAACAAAAATAGGCTTAGAAAGTAGTCCAACTAAACGCACTACACGAAAACACCAACTAAAAAAATTATTTTATCTTTTTTAGCCAATAATAAATCATTATTTGGTAATGATTGTTCTACATTATGTGGTCTAAGGCAATGTGAGTAGACTCATAAATTTCTAACTCCGCTTCATTAAGTTTTGTTCATTCACTTTTCAGGCTAACATATTTAAACGCCATCGTTCAATTTAAGAGCACTTTTATTTTGTCTATAAATTCGAATAATAAAAGTTACAGTATTTATAATAATATATTTGAAAGCATTCAATATTCTTATTTCATTATAGTACGGGAAGTTCCAGTAATTTGCCTTAAGGCACGATACACCACTAGTTTTAGTGATTTAATTAATATAGTAAAACTAATAATGTCTAAAAATTTCAAACTCCGTGAATTTATACATATATAACTATAAAATAAATATTTTCGCATTCAGAATTTCTTAAGAATCGTTTCGGCGCATCGCGCACTGTTTTGCGTCCGAACGAACTCTATGCAATTGCAGGGTACTATTAGCGTTACGCGCGGGTGTACTTGCTCTGTTCTTTTCAAATTTCCAATGTGTTCCACTAAATTGATTTGAACAATATTTGCAGTACTCAAAGAAAAAACAATAGGCTTTCGAATAACGCTAATTAGAAAGTGGTCCAAATAAATGCACTACCCGAAATAATCAATTGAAAAATTATTTTGTCTTTTTCAGCAAATAGTAAACGATTTTTTGGAATCGATTGTTCTACGTAATGTGGTCTGAGTCAATGTGAGTAGAATCACGTAAAATTTTTTTGATATCTTTTATGGTTACGCCAAAAAGTGAGTTTGAAAGAAGGGGCCACTTTGGCATATTTTCAATGATATCTCGGCCATAAGATGAGGTACAAAGTTGAAAATTGGTATATCGGTTTTTATCAAATAGACCTATAAAATGGCATATAAATTATTTAAATACCAGGGTGGGGCCGATTCTGTATGGCAATGCGCCCATACCCTTTGATGCTGGAAAAGACTATTTTCGGAAACATATTTTGATCTAAAAGTTCAAGTATCATCACTGCTTGATATAAGATTGACAAAAATGCAGGTCTAAAGTCCGAACTCGGTGAATACAAAGCCAAACGCCTACCGCTATTTCAAAAATGTAATTCTGCCAAATTTCGTACTAGACCGATAAATTTGAAAAATAATTGAAAATATAAAAATTTCGAAATAGTCAAATTTTGAAGAATTTGAAAAAAAACAGGTTATTCATTTTCTCCATTGATAAAGTTTTACTAAATGATTCAGGTTGGCTTAAAACATCGAGAGAACATAAAATTAGCGAATCGGATTTTCTTGCAGAAACAAACTTCTTCAGAAAGTTTGTAAGTAAAATAAATTTTTCCACAGAGTTTTTACCTATATACATAGCGAAACAAGCACTACACTAATTTCATTGTTGTGCAACTGCACATGTAGTAGCTGCACAAGATTTAATTAAATGATAGAAAATTTTATTAGTCCCCGGTTATTATTATATCAAATAATAAATAAATATCTAGATATTTGTTACGACGCGCAATAAACTAAAGGACTATGCATTTGTGCAATCAATATAAGCTACATCATCACAACCATAAATATTTTTATTTGTAGTACAAATTAGGACAATATAAATTCTGAAAAATAAATTAGTTTCGAATGCATTGATAATTTTCGATTTGGTATTTGACAAGTTGTTTCGCGATGTAATCAGTTTCTTGGGTAATATTATTAGTGTTCCATCAGAAATTTGGTACTCAAAGATAGTCAAAAATATTAAAACACTGATTGATCATCCTAATAATCTAGCAAGGAAGATGTCGGATCAAATTCAAAGTAGACTTTAGGCGCGACTAGGTAGTAAATCTGTGAAAATGCAACGGAAGTTGCGTTACGCCCAAACTGTTCGTCATTCGCTCTCGATGAAATCATTTCATTTGATTGTGATTAGTCGTCGTGTTGTCGTTAGGAAATCGGAATGTAATTAGATTTTAAGGTTACATCGTAGTATAAATCTTGATTTAATAAAAAAATGTCTGAATTAGAAGAATATTTTACCCTGTCCCCCGTAAATAATTATAATGAAAATAATAGCACAGATGAAACATTTGTGCCGTGTAAGAAATTTAAGTTTATTGAAATAATTTCTATATTATTCGTAGTTTCTATAAATCTTTGAAGTTATTAAATGTTTTTATAGGCAAGACAGATATTACATAGACAAAACCACATCTTAATCAAACTTTCTATATAAAAATAAAAAAGTAGGAAATCGGTTAATAATATCATGAAAATATTCATGCATAACCGAAAATTTAAGTATCGATAAAAAGACTTTTTTTAGAAGTACAGTAAAAAATAGTATAAATCACAACTGTTATTATGATAAGAAAAAAATAAAAATCAAGTATGGCAAGTGAAAGGTTCTAATTAGAGTAATCTTCTCAAGATGTGAAGAGACTAACACATTAGTCATACATTCCTCATTGATCTAAGTGCTTGTTTAGTCCTTCATATGTTCACATATTAGTTTTTGAGAAGATTTTTATTTCATTTATAATTTTTTACAGATGATTTCTGTAACAGATGTTTTTTTTTTCAATCGTACAAAAGACATCATTTATATCTTTAAGATATAAATACATAAACTCATATTTAATTTCTAATTAGTAAATACTGAATGTACAGCTAAATTTCTAACCATGATTAAAATAAAAATTTAATCCTAATTGATAAATGCCAATGTCATTAATGAAGATGGTAATTTTTACTTTTGTACTAGAACCACGCATCAATTATTAATTTTATTTTTTTAAATATATTTATTATTAAATTCATTGCTAAAGAAGAAAATTGTTGGTAATGAAATTTTTACAGACTGGATTTCTCGATTGTTCTATAACAAATGTTAATAAAATATTTAGCACTTTTTGTGATTTAATTAAATTTTGCTTATTACCAAACAAGAGAAGCATATACCATTGACTTTCTTATGATTACCATATAAATTCTTCGTTATTATGAACAATATTTCATTTTATTTATTTTATTATTAAATAAATAACACGTTTCGAAGCTGGCAAGACTCTGAATCATATTGTTTTGTTTCTAGTAACGCAATTTTAAAACAATAACTAATACAATAAAAACATTTGTACTGATTAATTCCTATGATTCATGTTACAAATCAATAGATAGTTTGAATTAATTTACATTTCCAATAACAATAATTTCTATTGAGTCACAGAAATGAGAAATTATGATGCTGAAACAAAGGATAATAACAAGCTTGTTTAGAGTTGATAAGATTTAATTACGCAAACGCTTTGCATACAATTTTCTCTCTTATCAGTTATTATAGTCTGACAGGATAAATAATTTAATTTAACAACCGATCATGAAATGACAAAATCTCAAAAGCAAGTAAATTTAAGAATTTTTTTTAACAAAAATATTTGAAAGTAGAGGGCAAAAGATGTTCAACCAGCCATCACCATGGTAGACGTCCCTACCAGGAGATAAACAGCCATGTTAAAAAATTTATAACAAAAGTATTTTCTTACGTTATTAGTTCTTTTGGTTGTCAGCACTGTTGTTTAGTTTACAAGACCTTATAAAATTTAAGTACATATACGTTATTTAATTATTTTATAAGATGTGTTGCTATTTTTAAGTTAGATTCAACAATTTTTTTTATATAACCTCCATAAAAATTTGCATGTGGTTGGGGCAAAAAGGATCAACTGTACCTTTACCCTAGCAAGAATGTGAAGAGCAAAAAAAAATAGTAAATATAACAGTTTTAAAAGAGTTAAACTAAATTAATAGTTATTACAACTCTTCTGATAAATATTTCCGACAAAATACCAGATCAAGGTTATACACAGTGTTACTCTTGTAAAAATGTGCCTCTAAACTTTAAATTTAACTTCCCGTAGGTAGTAATAGACCAAAATTTTTGCATATCTGTACGTTTCAGAGGTTTCTGAACATTTTAGCACATCTCAGAAAAATGGATAGACAATATTTCGTCGACGATTTCAGGCGTACGGATGAACCGATTTGAATTGTTCAAAAAACATTCGATTCCTATTGAGCTGATTAGTTTTTGACGGAAACAGGTCCATCGGCTTCGGAGATATATATGAAGCGAAGTGTCAGTTTTTGATAGAACTAAGCATCCAATTTGAATTATTTAAAAAACTTTCTGTTTGTGTTAACGAACCGGTTGCTTCTAGGAAAAGATTTTCTTTTAACTTTCAAAAAAAAAATTTTTTGAGAATCGAAAAATATTTCGGATTTTAATTCTAATTCTAGCAAAAGTTCTAAACATCAATTAAATACTTCAAATAAATAATTTTAACATTGGAATTCAGTTTATTAAATACTTAGAAATATTTGATAATGTTCTTCATTTTAAATCCGATTGATTGAGTTTTATTTATTTAATTTTTATAAAATAAGAATAATGAAAGTGACATTATTTATAATAATCTATTTGAAAACGTTTAATATTCCTCGAATAATTCATTCAGGTACGGAAAGTTCCAGCAATTTGCCTTAAGGTACGATGCCATACACCACTAGTTATAATTAGGAATTTTACTGGAATTTTTATTGAACATACTTCGGTAGTTGCTTGTTTGATACATGTTATGTGTTGTCATACAGTTCATAGTTTAGGCTCTATAATTACTGACAGTCAAATTGGATCATTGCGCCCCGCTCTACCCTAAAATAATTCGATATTGCTTCGAGAAAAACACGAAGGATGAGCCGTATTAGAATTACTATTATATTCGTTCAATAGTTTCGAATCGAAACGATAGAATATTGTTCAGGAATTCAATTACGTCCATGTTCGGAAACAAGAAAACAGTATGCAATTAGAGAAAAGATTATCGCAGAGAAATGCAAATGTTTTTTATAGGAATGATGCAAAAATCCAATACGAATGTACAATCCAATCCATTAACATGAAAGTACAAGACATTACAATAAAGCTAAAACAAAGACGAGGAAAAAATTATAATAATGAAAGTCGAAGAAGATATAAATTTGTAATATTGAAACATATATATATATATATATATATATATATATATATATATATACATATATATAATATTCTGAAGATATAGAGTAATGAAGTCCATATAAATATAATCCCTAAAAAAATCGATAGATATGTTCCTCATTCCATCTATAACAAAATACTAATGCCATTAAATGTACATTTTGCTAAGGAGGGCATTCAATGAATATGAGATCAATC
The DNA here is from genome assembly GCF_003426905.1 of Ctenocephalides felis. Lineage (NCBI taxonomy): Eukaryota > Metazoa > Arthropoda > Insecta > Siphonaptera > Pulicidae > Ctenocephalides > Ctenocephalides felis. The sequence goes on from NW_020538040.1 coordinate 141,591,869, forward strand.
CAAGGAAAAAAAGATAGTAAATCCGACCTCGGATCAATACATTCTTAAATATGTACATGATATATGCTCCGATGCCTATATATCTTGTAAATAATATATACCTTTCTGTACATTGGAGTCTGTAAAATTTTATATCTATACACGCAATGCAAAAATATATTATTTTGTAATGTGTATTTCGATACACGTATATATGAACCTTGTTTTCTAGAGAAGTTTATGATATTAAGTTACTTAGGTTGCGTTCGCATTATAGAGAAAATGCGAAGGTAAAATGACTAAAGAAGTTAGATTTAGATACAGGGAACAATGACAAATTTAATATTAATTATTCATCGTGATAATTCAAACATCTACTTACAAAACTGTGTAACTATTATAACTATTATAATGCTCAATGAAAAAAATAAAAAACGATCCTACGACAACGTAATATTTTAGTATGATCTAGAAGACTATGGTATCTATCGTCAAAAAAATAATAATAAAAATCGTCGAACAAATTTTTTTTAACACTTTATTAGAAGAAAATGGCCCGGCCGATCTCCACCAAAACCCAATCAGCACGATTCTCAACCAATATCTTTCGAACGGTTTTTGAATTTTCATAATCGATTCAGAATTGCGGGCTAAAACGTGGACAAAAAAATTTTCACTTTTCTGCAATTTACAAAGAAACGGCTTGGCCGATTGCAGCGCGAAACTGACAAACGATAGTCCTCACCGAGATACATCGAATGGATTTAAATTTTTGAAATCGGTCCAGCCGTTTTTGAGAAAACGTCGATTTACGGCAATAAATCTGTTGATGCACACGCACACACACACATACTTTTTCCAAATTTGGTTCATTCGAATCAGAATGGCTTGAAACGTCGAGAAAACATAAAATTAACGAATCGGATTTTTTTATGAAAACATAAACTTCTTCTTCGGGAAGTTAAAAATAAAGTACTGTATGATTAGCTGAAACATATTTTAAATTTTAAATTGTTCAAACTGAATTTTAGCAATTTAAAAATTAATATTCTATGTTGAATTACTCTATTTTATTCCAAATTATAATACTTTTTCATTTACCAATATATTGTCCTAATTATAAAGACTCATTGTGGAAAGAATATCTCAAGTATCTGCATGTGTTTGCTTATTCCTGTATGTAAGTATGAATTTGTGTAAAATAAAAAAAATTAAATATATTCTACAGAGTATAGAGAAAACGGCAAAACATAAAACCATTATATCTATCTCAAAAATACCTTCCTAACAGTTCATAAAACAAATGCACAGCATTTAACTACCTGTATTTTACAACAGGTAATATTGCATTTAACACCGGGCGTGCTAATACTTTGCTTAATCCTCACTCGTTTTCAATAATAGATTTTATTATTTGCATTTCTATGATTTTATGATTAGAACGTGTATTCTCACTAAAAGACCCTGTGGTCCTTGAACTATTTTGATATTTGAAAAAAAAAAATAATATAGATTATTTTATTAGTAGGAGCAAAATACAAAATACTACCTGTCACAGGACGGGATAAGTTTTAAAGCTGCCCAAATGTTTTGTTTTGTTTCCTATAATTTTTATTAACTTCCCCTAGGGTAAGTTACAGTAATCGCAAAAAAAATTTAAAATACTTTTTTATATATCTTTACGTTTCAAAAGTTTGTATATTTTGGCATACCTTACAATGTATGTGTGCGTACGCGTGCGTGTATGTATGTGCGGATACAATTTTTTGTCGACTATTTCGAGAACACGGATTAAACGATTTGAATAATTCAAAAAACATTCGTTTCTTATTTATAAAAAGACATGCTGATTAGTTTTTGGCTAAGGAAGGTCCAGCCGTTTCGAAGATACGGGACAAAACGAGCTAAAAGTGGTAATTCAGTTTTTGAGAGAACAAGGCGTCCGATTTCAATAATTCATAAAACATTTCATTTGTATTGACAAAATAAAGGATTGATTACATTTTTGAGAAGATAGGTCCAGGATTTTTTTGGAGATCGAATAAAAAAGGTAAAAAATGGTATTTGGAGGTTTAAAAATGATCATTAGATGTTTGCACATCCAATTACTAGATTTTTTATAGATATTTTAAAGAGTAAACATTTTATTTACACTTCATATCTTAGTTTGACTTAACCAAATGTATATATAAGAATTAAAATATCTGAAACTATATTCGACAATAAATGTAACGAGACATCTAATAGTTTTTTTTTGATAATTTTTAATTTCTTTAATAGATATTTGCTTGCAATTAAATTGTCTGCAATTAAATGTGTCTGTCAGTGTTTATAGATAATAGTCAGTAATATTTCATAACATTTAGTATAAAAAGTAAAAGTTTAAATTCCATAAATTTTAAAAAACAAGTATTATTATATATCTACTTCAATTATTCGATGGCTTCGTTCCAACTGCATAAAAAATTAACTTTTCTTGTTGATCAATTTTCTGCGTATTTTAATTAGCGGCTGGTCTATTAACACAACAGAGGTGCAAATATTAAAACGAGCCCTTTACCATTATCTATGAATGATGTGTATTCAGTTTTAACAACATTTCTAATTACTTTTAGCATAAGAGTATGTCATTAATGAAAAATACACAGTGTCGCTAACGAGCGGTATAACCTCATTAACCACGTAACATATTCGTTTGATGTCTTCTGTTGTTTAATTTTTTGCTATTATAAAACTTTTTAATAATTTTTAGCAAGGTCTAATTATTATATTTTTCATAACAAATAAATGGGTAGATGTTATTTAATAAATGTTCTTACTATTTTTTTATTTAATTTGTTTTGAAATATTTGTAGTGTTTCTATATTATGATGGCTAGGCATGCCCTATAGTTAAATGGTGACTTTATTATATTGTTATTTGAAATAAAGAAGAAAACGCTGAAGTGCGATGTTTCAATTTGAAGTATTAAATACACAGAATGTCCCAGAACTCAACGTCAAGCCGAAACGAGGTGATAGTATTGACCTTAAAACTGTCCTGAAAAAATCTAGAAAAAAATCTCATCTTTGGAAATTATGAACATTTAAGTACAACCTAAGGTTTTGGAGAAACTATGACCATTTTTTGGTTATTGCGGTTAATTTTTATTAATTTTCTTATTTAAATTTTGAAACCATTATCGTGAATAACATTTGTAGAACAACAGTAAAGAATAATAACATAGTTTCCCCAAGTTATCAAGAATTCAATTCAAGACTTTGAGAAAACCATCTTTTAAAAAAAATGTACTGAAGCGTGTTGGTAAATTTTATCAAAAGTTGGCGCATTTAATCAGGATTGTAAAATCGTAAAATACTTGATAATTTTATTATTGAAAAATTTCGAGTAAAAAATAAAAACTTGAAAATGTATATAGTGCATCTTAAAACTTCTCTCTCTAGAGTGAAATCTATACAGTTTTTTTGATCTTATTTTAAAATACGTTTTCTTGTTCATTCGTTTACAATAGTTCATAAAAAGATCTCACTGTGATCTTGTTTGTTTTTCTTAAGAAAATGAAAAATATAAAAAGTGTAGTGCATCCTAGTTGTTATATGCCTTCTTATTGGATGTTGATTGTAGAATAAATATAATTTTGCAATTTTCATACAGAAAAAATGCCGTTATGGACAGGATATCGCCGCTATTTATTATAATATATAATATATAATCACTGCTAATACTTAGCCAAATTGTCAATGCATCCAGGTATATCCCCTACACAAATATTTGGAAATAGATTTCATAAAAAATGAGGTAGTCAGGTATAAAGTAAGGTATGAAAACAGGCTGCCTGAACATCCTAGTAGCCTAACAAGGAAGTTGTTAGATAAAATTAATTACAGAATGTCCTAATGGTCTAAAAGTATTTTAACTTCCTATAGGTTAAGTTATAGTAATCGCAAAAAACGAAAATATTTTTTTTTTATATATCTTTACGTTTCAAAAATTTCTGAACATTTTGGCATACCTTAGAAAAAATTGATGTATGCATGTGTGTGTGTGTGCGGAAACAAATTTTCGTCGCCGATTTTGGAAACAGCTATCAACCGTTTGAATAATTAAAAAAAAATTCTATTCGGATTGATAAGGAGACGTGCTCATTAGTTTTTGGCAATGGCAGGTCTAGCCGTTACAAAGATACGGGGCAAAAAGAGCCAAAAATCGTAATTCAGTTTGAGAGAATGGAGCGTCAGATTACAATAATTCATAAAACATATTACTTGTATTGACAAAATGAAGAACTGATTACATTTTTGGGAAGGCAGGTCTAGCGGTTTCTGAGATCCAATAAAAAAAATTGAAAAAAAAGCCATTTGGCGGACAAAAACGATCATTAGACATATGAACATTCAATTATCAGATATTTTATAGAGATGATAATAACAAGTATGAATTTTGTTTAAATTTCTATGGGTTCCGTACCAATGTTAATCTGTATAACTGCGATGAGGCGCTTACGCGCTTCGATGTATTTTCTCTAAAAAAAAGCCACGCAACACGATTGCTTTGAAAAAAGTTCAAATTTTTCAGAAAAATTCGAATTATAAAAAAAATCAAAATGTAAACAAAAATGAAGTCATTTTTTTAAAATAATTTTTTTAAACCGTTAAAATTCTTAATAATCTAATTTTTTGGGATTTCAAAAAAATTTAAGCTTTTTTAAACATTTTAATTTTCGGCAGGGAAAGTTCCAGCAATTTACCCCAATGCTCAATGCCATGCACTAATTTGTAATATCATTACTGTGAAAAACTGGATCCCTGAACGCAGATTTATTTTTTGTGCTTTATAGTGACTATTTTTTTTTTTGAGTGCTTTATGAATATTTGATTTATTATCTTAAGTAGAAAAATGATCACTCAAATAAAAAAATTATCCTTCTTGATTTAATATAAATAAAAAAGCAAAAGAATTTAAAAAAAGCACAATACTTCCGACTTAGTGTGACCGAGTTCGTATTGTACCTCATCTTATTTCATCATGATTGTAAAAGACATTTTTTAATTTTTTTCGTGACGACTAGGAATAATATTATATTTCAACTTTTTTTTTTCAACTACGTCAAAGTCGTTTTTCTGTTTCTGAAGCATCAGAGTTTTGAAATACGATAACTATATTTTATTTCAAACGACTCTCAAGAGCACATGCACAACTACAAATAAAAGTGCGATTATACAGAAAGACGGTCGTGGGTCATCTACAAGAAGGAAGAAACGTAACGTATGTTGCAGAACAAAAAAACAGAATCATTTTAGTGTTGGGTCTTCGAGATAAGATAGATTTTAATCGATGTTTCTTCAAGTAGGTATACTTAAGCAACTTTGTTTCAAAACTAGATAGAAACTTGGTGAAATTACTTTCTTTTTAAGTACACAACTTGAAAAATTACTTCCGTTTTAGATGTACATACTTGTATGTAACATTATTAAATGTTAGCAAAAATAAATATAGAATTTAATACAAATAATGAGGATTTTTTTTATTTATAAATATTTTGATACGAAAAAGCTTTAAAAAATTTAACGAAAGTTTGTTTCTCTTAAGAGAAACCATCTTAAAGTCAGCTCTAGTCTCATAAGATGATAAAATATATAAAGATATGGATATTCACAATACTTCAGTAAAACAATTAATTACCATCTGTACAAGTTAGTCTTGATATTTTGTCACGAATATGTTATTTCCATCATATATACTTTAGATGAATTATATTATGATATGTGTTGTTATATCATATATTAGTATATTTGTATTATTATAATATGTATTATTGAAATTGTATTTTTAAGTCCTCCTGGAGCTACTCTGTGAGCTGTATGATAAATAAAATAAAATAAAAAAAAATCTATTTGGCATTTTATGAAATTATTGTTATTATTTTGCCACAATAACTAGTATTAATTTTATGCATAAATATTACTCTACGCCAGCGGTCGGGAAACTTTTTTAATCATTACCCCAAAATATTTTTGTCTAAGTTGATATTACCCCCATGGCGAATAGATAGAATTTTGTCTAACAATAAGTTGATATTACCCCCATGGCGAATAGATAGAATTTTGTCTAACAATAAGTTGATATTACCCCCCATACAGGAAACTACGTAGCAGAAATATCAATAAAAAATACATACTTCTTCCCCCCCAAAATTTTATTTTTACCCCATTTGGGGTAATTTACCCCGGTTCTCGACCACAGCTCTACGTCAAGTATGTTAAAATAATTTTGTACGTATTTTTGTAAATATCCATAATTTGTATTGAATTTGGTTTGATACATATATTAAATTTTAAAATTAATTAGATTTATCATTAACATTTTAATTTAATTGAATAAGTTTTAAATTAGTACGCTTTCTCATATTAAAATTTAATTATAAATAATTATAAGAAACAAGGAAGCAAAAAAAAGAGAAAGAACATAGAAAAAATTGAGATTCTGAACTTCAGTCAAATATTGATAATACAACAAAATATGAAATTACTAACATTTATGGTAACCAAATGTCCAAAGGATTGCTTCATTTTTCAACCCTTTCCACTCACGAATTGCGAGATTTACATGTATTTTGCCGCCGGGGTGGCGGCAACCGAATGGAAAGGGTTAATACGTTTTACATTACTTCATTTAAGATGTTTTTAAAAAAATTATTAAAATTATAAAAGTTTCGTAACATTAATTTTAAGCCTCATATCCGTATGTTACTTACAGAGCATTATATAAATAAATAAATATACATAAAACAACAGAGCCCCCTTAAAACGATCATAATTGATACTATTACTTGCAAAATACGCCACTTAGGCCAATCCCGGTCTTTATATCGCATAATACACTGTCTCACTTAAGACGCATTTTTGGAAAACAGTCTTAACGGGGTTTTACAGCATTTATCAAGGGGTTTTTTGGTAAAACAATTTAGTTTTATTTTAAACATCAGAGAAAAATGATGTGTTTACGAACAAGTTTCCGTTTTTGAATTGAGTCGGCGCTCTGCATAATATGATTATGAAAGAGTCAAAGGTAAGTCTTCATGTTCAAATTTTCTTTTCATTACTTCCTTGTATTCAGATAAATCACTTTGTTATTTAGCTGTAAGTTGAACATTAGTAGTGAATTACCAGCAATTAGTTTTTGCGTAGATAATTTAGCTCAATCAGAACGATGATTTGTTTTCAAAAGTGTGCGTTGGGTACGGTTGTGACATGTATTTCTTGTCATTTTCGAGTGAAGATTAAACAGATAAAAAAATCTAACTTAAATAAGAAAAAAAAAAACAAAAAAGAAAGGAAAAGTAAAATTCAATACAAAAAAATAGTTCAGAAAGATTTCTTGTGAACTTTGTTTAAAAAAATATCCTTGGTTATATATTGTTATACTATATCCATAAGCTTTGTTTAACTGATGAAGTTGTGTTGTGTCACACATTTCTGATAATAAAAAACGTTATAAACCATTTTGGTATTTTTAACTATTATTATTTAACCTATGGTTTAGGTCTGTCATAACCGACCTGAGGGTGTGGACGGTTGTGCCACTCGCCCTTTTGTTGTGTGATTTAATTTTATTAGTAACCCATTATATTTAAGGACAATATTTAAGGATTACTACGCAGACAAATGTTCAAACTGTCATAATTAACTGGTAAATTAACAAAATTATTGCTGATCAAAATAAAGTAACCAGTCTCTCTATTTATAATAAAAACCAATGAAGAACATTAAAAATTATTTCATAATATTTTATATAAAAAAGAAGAAGTTGAAACCCAAAAAAATAACATTAAAATGTAAAAAAATATGAAATAATTTCACAAACTATGATACATACTTTATAAACTAAGTCGCCAAATGCTTGTTGCGATATATGAAGTATAAAGAGGCAAATACAAAAACAGGGAGCGAGACGCAGACGAATCACAAAATTTTATTCCAGGTACAAAAAGTATTAATCACAGTTAGTAAAATTATATGATGTGTTACTTCGCAACTAATACTTCCTTTGTTCGTCAAGTTTTCGCACTATATTAAACCCAACCTAAAAGCATGACCAGAATCCAAATGAGTCCCACTTAAAAGGCAAGTATAATAAAGCCCAATGATCGCTTATTCTGAGAATCGGTTCTACATCGCTATATCTATGAACAACAAACGTGCACGATGAAGAATGTAAAATGGAAACACGAAATAATAAAATAAAAATGAAGAAAAAAACTGCAACGCCGTCACTATGGAATGCCGAGATCTGCTCTTGCTCGAGGATAACAACGAGCGGATGGACGAACCAACGAGCGATGTTCAACCGTCCGAAAAATGCATTGCGAAACTATGCGACGGCGACGTCCTCATATGACGAGAGTAAGACTTTAAGCTGTTTAAATATTTGATAGAGTCACTCTTATAGATATTATATGGTTAAAACTCACTGGGAAATTTCTAGGAGAATTTACTACAGATATTTCAGTTATTTGCAACCGCAAGGTACCGGGATGAAACCAGCGCTACAGGGAAACTCATGTCATAACTTAGTGATGCCCGGTATCACTTGAAATTATGGACTAAAACAAAATGGTTCAAACAGAACTAGAGTGAGAGTTATGAGTCGATTTTTTAAATTTTGCATCTTACCACAGTGTCACACTTAATTCATGTTTCATGTTATGCGATAACACTATGAGGATAAGGAGGCGTCCAATAATCACGTGATCGATTTTTTACGGATTTTTGGACCCTCCCTCTCCCTTGGTGATACGTGGTGATATTCAAAATTAACTTAAACCTTCATTAGAGAAATGAAGTAATTGCTGATTAATAAATTCTGTAATATTCGTTCACACAGTGGATTATGTTAAACAACGTCTAAAGAAATATTGTTTTCACAATTACACTCATCATGTTATTGTGTTTGAAGAACTTCATGTAATTAAAATTAACATATATTCATAGACTGATTGTATTTTTTTTACTTTTTCGCTGGCGATACAATCTCATTCTTTAAGCAGATGTAATATCTGTCTTGCCTATAAAATATTTTCTATTTTAATAACTTCAAAGATTTATAGAAACTACGAATAATATAGAAATTATTTCAATAAACTTACGTTTCGTACACGGCACGAATGTTTCATTTGTTTTATTATTTTCATTATAATTATTTACGGGAGACAGTGTAAAATATTCTTCTGATTCAGGCATTTTTTATTAAATCAATATTTGTACTACGATGTAACTTCAAAACTAATGACATTCCAATTTCCTTCTTGGATCCTTACGCAAACAACGTTGATGCCGGTACGCATACAACGACAGATCTCTATTCACGCGACACGACGACTAATCACAATCGACGCGTATACGAATGATTTCATCCAGAGCGAATGACAAACTGTTCGGGTGTAACGCTACTTCAGTTGCATTTGTACAGCTTTACTCCCTAGTCGCGCCTAAAGAAGTTTTACTTGAAAAAATAGATGCAACAAAAACACCAACTGTGCAACAAACTCTTATTTGTGGCATGTTATGTTATCATGGGAGAAAATAGCAATGTTATCCGAAAATTAGCCCTTAAGTTGTATAAATATTTTATAGAGTCATTCTTATAGGTATTATATGTTTTAAACGTACTATAAAATTTCTACGGATATTTTAATCATAAGATGCACATACAATCGCAAGGTACCGGGTTCAATTCAGCGTTTTGGACAACCTAATATCTTGAAGTACTGATGCCCGTTTTCAAGAATAAAAAATAAATGTTCTTATATGACAAGATTTAAACTTTGAATTTTTGAAATATTTGACGGACTTTTTATATTATATGTTTTGAAAGCACTGAAAAACTGCAAGAAAATTTTCCAGATATAATTTTATGGGTTATAGAGTTTATTTGAAGACACAAGATGCCGGGTTCAAAACCACGTTGCAAACAACATAATAGTATAGTAAAAATTATTATTAATTGGAAAGATAGGTCAAAATAATGAAGAGCAATACTCAAATGCCTTTGACTAGTCAAAATTATAAAAAATAAAACAATGAATAGACATCTTACAAAAGCTTATAGTCAGGTTATGTTCTGAATAAACCGTTGTAAAATTAATGAAATTAGCACTTAATGTCTTAAAAATCAAATTGTAGCTTATAAGAATAATATAATTATTCAGAACGATTTTGGGCGTGGTCACTATAGTGATTTTCCTGAATGTGTAACAGAAAAATACCTTTAATTATGAAAGGGTAAAATATATTGTATTTCAGTGGCTTTTTTAAGTGTTATACTTGAATTACATACGTTATATAACGGCATATTAGGTTTCATCAAGAACATTATAATTCACATTCATTCATCCCTGGAAATCTAATTCATGCAAAACTGTCCTAGATTGCAGATATTAATTAATGTCCATAAATTACCATTTTTTAAGCTACATATTTATAGATACAACTGATGTGATTTTATCATAGATACAGGTCTCAGAAAAAAATTTGCTAACTTTGCCAATTATTCACATTTATTTAAAATAGAAAATAAAAATAATAAAATTGTGTAGAAATACACAAAAAACTCATACACTAACGTTGCTCTAGTAAGTTACAAAATAAATATGAAAATCACAGCTTAAATCGTATGTAAATTATTTAATTACATTCATAAATTTAATATTAATTTATTTCACAAATAATTTTGAACAATTATGTGTACATATATTTTCACATATTTAATTATAATCCGCACGAATTAATAGGAAATTGTTGCAGTAACATAGCGTATGTGACGATTTAGAATTGGAATTATATTCGACATTCAATTTATTTATAAAATTTTATATATAAACTCATTTAATAATTTTCATTAAAAAGTTAATAAATTACAAATTAACGTCGAAAAGTATTCATACACATTTAGAAACAAAGTAAGTAGAATAAGCTCGGGTATTTTGTTCCTGTTATTCGATACATATTACCCTGAAAACTCTACCCTACAATATCTCCTTAATTAGACGTTATCACGCCACAAATACTTGTTAATATTTTAATAAAATCAGAATTGCATGAATTTTTGGTTGTAATTGAAATTTATCGGAACAGAAAATACGATTTTTCATACCTTTAGAACTCAAGTAAAAAAATCAATAAAAAATTGAAAAAGATTTACATGAAAGAATATGAATCATAGTACATTGTGTTATTTGTTTACAATTACTATACATTTTCATAGAATTGTAATATGCTACGCATATGGAAGTAACAATGCACATCCTTGTTAAGTAAACAGTCGTTTTCTTCAAGTTTATGAAAACTAATATGCATGAACATGTTTTTTACTTTATTTCAGCTTCAAATGGCTAATAACGTGCTATACACACAATAAAAACCCTGTTGACTTAAGGACTAACAGAAGTAACGAGGTTCTTAATGTGTCTGCAACTTTTAAATCTAGATCCCTATAATTTGTTAAGCGACCGAAGCGCGTCATAAACGAGGCGCTGGTGGTAACGTTACATTTTCTGGCGATAAATCGATAATAGAAAAATAAAGTTGCTTGTAAATTATATAAATTAATTTTAAAAATAAGGCAGTTAGTCCAAATTAACTAAGCCAGTGAAAATCCGTACTTGTTTTGAAACTTAATTTTATTTCAGAATTGTAGGTATTCCTGTGTTTTTGTGCAGGGTCCATGTTGGCGTGTAGCAAGAAGCGTTTAATATTTGCCGCAGGAATTTGTTTTGTGCACGTTGTATAATGTTTAAACTGCAGTACCCCAAAATTGAATTCCGTAGGTCCACACACGTTTGATCACCACGTTATATATAAGTAATTTGTTGTGAATTGATAATTCTGATTTTCAGATTTTCTGTTTAAGGGCCAATAATAATTTTTGAAAATGGAATTATGTGAATGAAGTTTAAAACTGTTCTTCTCGATGACATCTACTATGAAAAGGATGTTGATGCCATCAAGTGTGATTTTTTAACCTCCTTGAAGCTATGGTTTGTTAGCGTTGGATTAATTAATTATGTATGTAAATAAATTCAATAATGAGAATTGTCTATAGAAGAATTATTGGAAAAGTTTCACAGATATTTATGTCTCAGTTGAAATTGAATCAACAAATAAAAAAGACATACATTTTACCAGACTTTGCAAAATGTGTTCATTTCTGAAAAAAGAAACGTGAATCACGAAGTCGTGTACAATATTCTTTGCGAATTTCCACGTATCAGAATGAAAAAATAATATACAATTCCAAATCTGTCTGAAAGTGAAGATTAAACAAATATCAAAATAAAAACATTTGTTTTAATTTTATGCTGTTTTATTTAATTAGCGCTGTACTATTTAAATAGAGTTTTTATTAGAAAACTTTGTCAAAAATCTTCAAATATGTGTAAATGAAAAAATGTGTTTTCCATTGACATTCTATTCATATAGATAACATTTTCTCTTGGAGATTTTGGAGTAAAACAATTCATCAGTAGCATTGCATTAGCATTAGATGTAGATAATGCAATAGCACTAGTAATTTGAGGTTTTGAGGTGTACTATATGTTAACCTAAAACAGAATCAAATGTAATTACAAAGCAATGGTTCCAAGGATCTCATTTGGTAATATTACGTTGTATATGGTAGACTGAACATTGAAAATGTAGGATCAATGAAATCATTGATAAACAAATTGCTGCATAATAGGACACTTCATTCATTTCATTTTTGAGAAATTGAGCGCCAAAAGCGAATCAACAAAATTGGTGTTTAAAGACAATTTATGAAAAATGGACACTCTCGGAATAAAGTAGGAATAAATATAATTTGCAGTAGTTTATAAAAACATTAGAAAATGTAATTTAGTATTTTTTTATTTCAGTATCTGGTAGGCTGGTTTTTAATAGCAATATAAACTTTTTTAGGCTGATTCGTAACAAATACATCGTAATTAGTATATATTGGAATTCAGTAAAATAATTGTATATTATTTTTTCATTCTGATACGTGGAAAGCCATAAAGAATATTTTACACTTCGTCGTGATTCACGTTTCTTTTTTCAGAAATGAACACATTTTGCAAAGTCTGGTAAATTTCGTCTTTTTGATTTGTTGATTTAATTACAACTGAGATGTCTTAGTTTTCAGAAATCCAAACAAATAAAAAAAAATAAATAAATAAAAAGCTAATGAAAAACTGCAACTGTACATATTTTTTTGCAAATAACAAGCCACCTTGTAAAGATGCTTGGTAATAAATAGCAAAATAACCTTTATGAGGCAACCCAGTAGGAAATCCTATTTCAATATAATTATAACAGATATATTTCAAAGCTAATACATATTGCATTACAAACTTCCTTAAATTTTGTGCTAATAAGAATAAAACGTTGGGGAGGTTATAGAGTCTTAAAGCTAATTTATTTGAATGATATAATATTTTCTTCACACCCAAAAGTCCTATCACTTGGTTGGCATTCAATTTAGACATTTTAAGTACTACCAAAACTTGGCTGGTGTTCCATAATAAAATAGGCGCAGATATTTAAGAAAAACTATTTAAATTTTCGAGATTTTTTTAAATATCCTTTTCATCAATCAAAATATTTGATACTTGATATATTCGCCACGTTGGAGTATATCTCGAGACAAACATAACTTTTTATGGCAGTAAATAAGGTTTACATACACTAGTTTTAGTAGAACTATGAAGTCATAATAACGTGATCATATTTTTTAGAGTTTCATACAATTATATAATTACTTACTAGAACTAAATTTACAAAACGGTATCCAGCTCTCTCATTATTTTTATGTCACAATTTCTTTCACAGCTTGTGACAGATCTAGCTAGGGCATTGCGGCACGTATGTACATATACGGCTCGTAGCAATAAAACGAAAAACATCGTCTCGTTAAAACTATTCGAATAAACAAAAGGGATTTCGCTAATTCTCGGTATATGACGCCGTCGTGCATGAATAGAAACGCAAAAGATCAGCGTTTTGTAGATAACTTAAACGAGCGCGGAAATCCGTACGGTACACAAATGTCGTTAGTAATTGAGTAATCCGGACATATAGTATGTACGAACAACGTGAAATGATCACACCACGATGATAAAGTGATCCATCACAGTCGTAGAAATAAGCGTACATAAAAACATCGGGCACGAAAAAGTTTAGCCTTCGAAGAGGAACCGAATACACGATGGGCGAAGAGCTGAGGAATACAAAATCAAGACTTCATTAACTCCATAAGCACATTTTCCATATAAAGTACAATCTGTCTATTTCATAAAAACATTTAGTTATTATTTTGTTAGTTTTTGAAGTAAAACTTCTTTAGGCGCGACTAGGTGTAATGCAACGGAAATGCGTTACGCCAAAACAGTACGTCATTCGCTCTCGATGAAATCATTTCAATACGGGTCGATTGTGATTAGTCGTCTTGTATGTGAATAGAGATCTTTCGTTGTATGCGGACCGGCATCAACGTTGTATGCATCAACAAGGAAATCGCCATAGATAAATAAACATTTTAAAGTTGCATCGTAGTACAAATCTTGATTTAATGAAAAATGCCTGAATCAGAAGAATATTTTACCCTGTTCCTCGAAAATAATAAAACAAATTAAACATTTGTGCCGTGTACTAAACGTAAGTTTATTGATTAGAAATTATTTCTATATTATTCGTAGTTCAAAGATTCATTTCCATAAATCTTTGAACTTATTAAAATATTCAAGTCAGAAAATCGACTAAATTTCATTAATTTCTGATATAATAAGCCACTAGAAAATTAAAAAAATTGAGCAGTTACATTCCGAAGTTTGAAATAAATATTTTAAGAGATTAATTATGCAACAATTTTTACAAATTAAAGATGAATTCAACTTCCTATTAACAAGAAAATAAGTTCCGAAAATACACAAAATTGTCTTCTCCAATAGTTCTTCAAAATGTCTTCCCTATTAACTTCCCGTAGGGCAAGTTATAGTAATCGAACAAAAATCGAAAATGAAAATTTGTATATATCTTTACGTTTTAAAGGTTTCTGAATATTTTGGCATACTTTAGAAAAAATGGATGTATGTGTGTGTGTGTGTGTGTATGTGTGTGTGTGTGTGTATGTGTGTGCGTGTATGTATGTATGTGCTGATACAAATTTTCGTCGACGATTTTGGGAATACGGATCAACCGATTTGAATAATTCAAAAAACATTCGATTCGTATTGATAAGGAGACGTGCTGATTAGTTTTTGGCAAAGGCAGGTCTAGCCGTTCCGAAGATACGGGGCTAAAAGTGCCGAAAACGGTAACTCAGTTTTTAAGAGAACGGAGCGTCTGATTTGAATAATTTAAAAAACATTTTATTTGTATTGACTAAATGAAGAACTATTCAACTTTTTTTGAAAAGGCAGGTCCAACGACTTTGGAGATATGGAGGAAAAAGTAAAAATGAGCCATTTGGCGGTCAAAAATGAACATCAGACATATGTACACCAAATTATCAGATATTTTATAGAGATTGTAACAATAAGTATAATTTTTTTTACATTTCTATGGGTTCCGTACCAATGCTTATGCGTTAGACGGCGGCGCAGCACTTGCGCGCTTTGACATTTCGTCTCTATGCAGTTAGTTTAAGCAGGACGATTGCTTTGAAAAAAAGTTCAGAATTTCCAAAATATGTCAAAATGAAGAAAACATTTTTCTTTTCAAAAAAATTTTGTTGACAAAAAATTTTTTATTTTTTCAAAAATAAGTAATTTTTGTCAAATTTATAGTTTCTCAAAAATCTAATTTTTTCGAAGTAAATTTTTTTCCAAAATGTTAATCGTTTTTAAAAAAATAATTTTTGGTACGGCAAGTTCCAGCAATTTGCCTTAAGGCACGGTGCCTTAATTGCGATAAGACAGAATTCCACTTACAGCTAATATTTTATTAATTCCCGCGGCACTGGGTTTGAGCAACACTGGTTTGAAGCCGTATTGTATAAAACAGGTGTGCACTACGTCGATCCATCTCAATCGACAATCCATATAATGCGCATTCATACTATACGACCATTTCGTCTAGAGGTCCATGTTTACAATGCAACAATTCAATTTCGACGAAATCAGGCAACAACGCGTTTCGCGGTCGAATTGAGTGCAGGCAAATATGTTGCAATTCGATTTTACTGATCAATAAATAAATTATAAAGAGTAAATGATTGCATTGTAATAGTATAATTACTTTTCATTTTATTATATGGGCTTTAAGTCGTTTAGCCTCATATTATATTGTAGAAACTTACTGCTAGATTATTTTCTTTTTTGAGCAGCGATGAGAGCTATTCTCAGTGTTCTAGGCGCTGTTGCAATTTATATAATATATTCTACTAACTAGCTCTATTAAAAATAAAAAAAAATTAATAGGACTATTTTGTTTTAATGGAATTTATAGATAATACTAAAATGTGATGCAATATATTGCAGCAATGTTCCGAAAAGCTATTTTCACTTGGAAACATTATTAAACCTATAATTTCAAGTAAAACTGATATCAATACTGCTTAATATCAGATTGTACGTAGCACGAAATTTTAACTCGAAGCCTTGTTGTTCCAAAGCGGTTATTGCACTGTAAACGAAATTACTTTGATTATTATTATTACATTGTTACTAATATTAACCCTTTCCACTCGGATGCCGCCGCAAAATACAACTAATCTCGCAATTAGCGAGTGGGAAGGATTAATAACTTTCCGAAGAAAAAGTTATGTTTTCGACAGAAAATCTAAGCTTAGAATAATAAACTTGATTTTCAAAATGAAATCAAAATTCAAAATTTAGTCGCCGTTATTTTAAAAGTTATTATGTAACCTATTCTATCTACCTACCTATTCTATTCACGTACACTTCTTCTATTGAATTTACATCCAATTTTTGCTATTTTAAGTTCAACCAATTTTTTGTTATTTTTTTTTTTATTATCATTATATATTTCTATATCAGAAATTTTTATTTTGAGTAAAATAGTTAAACGTATTTAGTATTATCAATTAGTTTTTTATACAAATTACTGGAATAGGAACTCGGTACCTTTTTCATGCCAGTCGACCATATATTATATTAGCAAATAATTTAATATAGGTCGCAAAATTTATATAAAGTCAATGAAAATCTCTACATATATCAAAATCGTAACAAACGTTGGGAAAAATTGATCACACCAATAAAAACTGATGTGCAATATGAAGATTTCTCTATTAATTTCAAGTTCCACATTATGTGCAACTTGATATCAAGCAGTAGTAATATCCATCTCTACTGGTAAATGTAGTTCAAAAAGGCGTTTTCAAGCAAAAATAATATTACTGTCAAAAATGAAAGTTTAAAAAAATTGCGATATGTTTTTAATAGTTAGTGCTAACAGTAGTAGGAATAAATAAGAGATTAAATGCATGGAAATGATATTAGAATGATATAGTATAAATATATTCCTATAATACAAAGTATATTTTAAGTGAAAGGTAAATTGTAGTAAAAAATATAAAATTAATTTTCAAAATGTAATTGCAAAATGTTAAGTCTAATTAAACTAGTTAAAATACTAGTTTTAAGTAAGGAGAGTCAGTTGGTTACTTTTTGAATAGTTATCTGTAAAATTGAATAACAATGCGATCATGGAAGATACAAATTAGTTCGTATTAAAAAAATACATAAATATATATAAAGCAGTCTAGCCACTGGCATTTCTTCGTAATTATAGATGCTTTAATTTTTTTATTTTTTTCTTTATAATTTCTTTTATGAAAAACATGAATATAAAGTACTTTAATGCAATTTTACAAAATTACAGGTTCACACAATTTATTAGATTTTTGCTATATCAATTGCCAAAACCAATAATAATCTTGGTATAATTTCTGTAACGAAACAATAACTATATGTCCTCATGAAATATAGACATATTGCAATTCATACAGAAGAAATAAATAAAAACTGAAGAAAATATCCATCATCATCTGTTACACTATAGATGTATAGAATGCGGATCAGGTCCGATCATCCTGGATGAGTTTGTGATGATACAAACACGCGAAAAGCGCTTTTGAAGTACGACAATAATGATGAGATGGATATATACACCATGGCCATGTTATATATATATATACATATATATATATATACATATATATATATATATATATATATATATATATATATATATATATATATAGCTAAAGGTATCAATATTTTATGAGATCGCACATAAAATAATTGAGTTACGAAAAAAAATGATACTCTTTTCGTGTTGAAACGATACAGTGCCACTCTACTGGCTTCTTTTTTAACCAGATCATTCTGTGACAAAAAATGTATACTTTATGGTGAAGTATTTTTTACACGGATAGCTAGGAAGAATTTCGAGGAAATTTATATTCAATAGAAACACATATGGGAAGATTATGATTTTAGGACCGGTGTTTAGAATTTCAATTTTTTTTTATTTCATTTACTATCAACATAATCGATGATAAATGACGACTTCTATCTATCGGTTGAGATATCTCTAATAATATAGCTTTGTGTTTAGAATCAAATTATTTCATTCACTTCTTAAATTACTCATATTGAATCGATTTATCTGCAAGATTATAAGATAAACCTTAATAGTTAGTTAATAGAGTAGCTAATTTAGCCCTTCTTATTTCAATTCCAATGAAGATTTTTATGTCAACCTTTTCCTTAATGGTAACTTTTTATGTCAGCATTTTATTTAAATTTTTTTGTAACTAAAATCTTACTATTTAAAAGATTTTTTATTAGAAGATACTTGCAAAACATACCAGTTTCAAACAGAGAATAAAAAAAATCAATAATAAAATTAATTGTTTGGATTAATTAGAAATATAGTAATAAATATAAATTAATTTTTGTTATCGTGACAGTTAATTTTCGGGTACGAATGTATATTTCAAAAAAAGTGTTGTATATATACACTAGAGTGGTCCTTAATATGGACATTTTCGAATTTCCTTGCTCCCAAGGGCTCAAATGGTTCCAAATTGATAAACTATTCTCTCAAAGTTTTAGCTCTTAATATTGTTTTTAGATAGTGCGCAATTCAATCAAAGTTTTGTATGGAAATAGCATAAAATTTTTTTCAAAAATTTTAACAAGGTTTTTAGATATAATTTAGCGAACAAATGAATGAGTTTTATTCAAAATTTATCGCTAAGTTATACCTAATTTTTTTTTTTAATTTTTAAAATTTTGTCCATGGTCTTTCCATACGAAGTTTGATTGAATTGCGCACTATCTAAAAGTTAATATTAAAAGCTAAAACTTTCAGAGAATTGTTTTTTATCAATTTGAAACCATTTGAGCCCTTGGGAGCAAGGAGATTCGAAAATGTCCATATTAAGGACCACCCTAATATACACATTATATACAATATAATAATTTGTAAAATGGTAGATAGTAGATAATGATAATTCATTCAGATTTAAAAAAGAAAAACTGAATTGTTTTTTAAACTATTTTTAAAAAGACTTCCATACGTTTCGGATCCCTTCTTGAAATATTATTCAGAAGCACATAAAAACCACATAGAACGAACAAAAATCTTAACAGACATATTTGAGAAAAAAATTACATATTTCATTTAGAAAAATATAAATTAAAAATAAAATATAACTGCTACCTATTTAGAAGTGATGTGCAAAAAATAATCATTTCTTCTTTAGTTGAAAACCAAAGAATTTTATTGCACACATCACATCAAAATGGTTGTTACTTATAATTAATTTTTAACTAAATTTTTTAAGTTAAATATGTAATTATTTTTCATAAATATGATTGTTAATTTAGACTTTTCTTCATTTTATGTACTCTTTATATTTAAAAAAAAAATTATGTGATTTATCGAGAATAAATGAATCTTTACAATAAATAAATAAATAAATGAGTCAATTGTAAAATTTCTAATGAAAATGATTTAAAATAGTAATTTGATTTATCTTTTTAATATGTAGAAGCATGCCTGTAAAAAAGCTTTTTGCTTATATTATATATAGCAATTTTACGTTTTAACAAACTCAATGTCTAAACATCAAAATATTCCTTTTGTCATATTTATACCTACAACAAAAAGTCTTCGCAATGTAGACACACCAGATTATTATTTCATGCCACCGAAACCAAAAAAACAGGGTAAAAATAAATATAAATAAAAACTTTTGATCGTATAGGAACGAGTTTCGTAAGAGAGCAGACAAATTCAAATATTTGTGATACATTAGCTAGGTATCACAAATATTGAAATAAAGTAAAAAAAATAATATAGAGAACAATGCTTCGAACCAATTCTTGAAACATGTCAGACCAAAATAAATATTCCGATATGCCTCTAAGTTCGAACAAAGCACTCCAGACAACAAAATACATAAAACACATATAAGAAAACTAATTTTTAAAACATATATATGCTATGATATACCGACGAATTACATTTATACTCCTCTAATAAAGGATATATTTCATAAAAATGAAGCTTGGCTTACAAGTGTGGTGACGTACATTAAATCATATTGAATATTCAACAGCTTTAGATATTCAAATTTTTCACGAAATGTACATCCTGAAATGGACACATCGCATAATTTTTTGCGAATATAAAATAATAATAAAATCTGCGCTTCGTGATGATATATGAGTTCGTTTTAAAAGGCAGAACGAGCTTTTGGATTGTAGGAAAACAAGATATGATAACAAACGGAAAAAAATCCTCTCCACGTGTTACGATTGCTGCTGGAATAATTTATAACATAATTCACCTAACACCTTTTGGTATTATTTTATATAATTGTTAAAGTATTTAATTAATATCTCAGACGGATATTAGTTATAATTAAAACGCTTGCAGTTTAAATGCAATCCTGAGAATTTCATAGAACGTTGTAGTTTTGGCAATTTACCAAATTGCTAATTTAACTTAAAACATTTCAGTAAAGAAGTCATCGACAGAGAAACTCGAAACAACTGATGTATAATATGAACGTTCTTGCGGCTTAGTAAAGTATAATAAAAACAATTAGTGTACCCATTTTTATATAACTTTAAGAAATGAATTTAAGAAAGAAGAGATTGAAAATTTACTCATAAGTGACATGGATTTCTATTCGATTTTGTAATTATTCACGTTGTTCGTAAAATTTTATATAACCGTATCAACTTTGAAAAAAAACATAAATTTTGTCAAAAGTACATATTTTCTTATTCATGAAAATTTAGAATCGAAATCGATAAAAAAAATAGAGCCTTGGTTGGGAAATTTATACAAATATAAAATAATATTCATTGTTTATTTTCTTTCTTATATTTTGTACGGATTTTTTAAAGATTTTGTCAAAAAAACATATTTAGAAGTAAAGCTTTATTTTATTTTATTGATTTCATGAACTTATTATGTTCATAAATATGGCAATCTAAGTTTTATAAATATCCACTAACTTCAGTTGGAATAAATTTCTATATATATTTAATTAGACATAACATAATTTTTTAAATTTTCTTATTATTTCCACTGTTCATAACGATGTCGAACTTATTTTATAAAAACGAATAAACTTTTATTGGAAAATTTATAAATCCAGTTAATTCATAGAATTATAATCAAGGCTATGAAAATACTAGTGACTCAATAATCCTGAACTTATATATTTGATAAAAAATGTAAGGCGTTTTTCTCTATATCCTACATATTAAATTTTCAAAAAGCTCTTGATCAATTAAAAAACAAATTAGTTATGACAAATACTAGATCACCGAAAGGACAAGGTGTTATAACTCTATTCAAGAAAAATGTATAAAATATTTAAGATCTATAAAAAACGAAGTTTATATACTCATTCAGACCTCAAGTTTTAGATCTCGTAATTATACGCCTTTAATATAAAGATAGCTGGAGCTGCCTTTTCCAAAAACTAATCACCACTTCTCCCCATTATTACAAATTGAATGTTTTTTGGATGGATTTCTATTTCCTGCACTCTTTACTCTGTAACTCCAAAAAGGCTGGACCGACCTTTGCCAAAAATTAATTAATTTCGCTATAAATAGGAATCGAATATTTTTTAACCATTCAAATCGGTTGATCCGTGCGCCCGAAAACATGGACGAAAAATTGTATCCATACATACATACATACACATCCATTTTTTTCTAATAATAAGGTATGCCAAAATGTTCAGAAACCTTCAAAACTTGAAGAAATGCAAAAACTTTCAATTTCAATTTTTGGACGATTACAATAACTTACCCTACGGGAAGTTAATAAGCTGTGAAAAACTAGATGAACACCGAAATGATAAGGAGAAAAATTTGTAAAATGTATATTAAATACCTTCCAATACTATTTAATTATATATTTAATTTTTGCTAGATAGTTCATGTATTTATATTTTTAATATAATTATATATGTTTCTTTTTATAATTTAAAAAAACGTATGTATAAAAAATTACAACTGCAATAAAAAACTTTTCAAAGCTGGACAAAAACTTTTCAACAGTTAATTCTACTATTGAAGTTGGTCGAGGGAACTATAATTCAAAAATCATTTGTACTAGAAATTTATATTATTATTGAGATTGTATTAATATTGATTCTATTATAACCGACACATTGATAATGATAATACAACAAGAAACAATGAAATGGATCTCTATTAAGAAGACATATTGTATTACATGAATTTGTAATGCAAAACGTGTAAAATATTTTAATGGTTGCAACAATTTCAAATATATAATTTTATAAATAAGCAAAGCATTAATAATTTAAGCCATTATATGCTCTATATTTTATACTAATAGTTTATTCATCAGGATTTCGCAGCTACGGATCATCAAATTCCCTTTAACTAATTCTGGTTAAATACTCTGAACTTTACGTCCCTAAACCGACTCCATTACCCACGGGACAAACCAGCTTGGAATGTTTTATAAAATTAATCACAGAATAACGTCAGTATCTCGGTAAGAAATAATAAATCTTCTATCGATAATTTTAGCTAGATAACGTCTACAAATCGTCATATCGACTTATGAGTCAGAGGGGCACAATAGACCATTAACGAACGTGAGGAAAGAATATTCATTTCTTCATTTCAATGACATGACTTTTGTATTTTTTCATCTCGTATATCCCTTTATTATTTTAGCCACGTTCCATTCTGCCAACCTGTGTTCCCCAGAGCGGTTCTTGCTTTGTTAGAACTATGAACATTCTTGACGCGTAAGGCTGATGTCACATCAGTTTAAAGATTAATTTTACAAGACATACCAAATTAAATTAGTAATCATTGTATAATTGAACAAGTTGTGTATGGCATCGTGCCTTAAGATAAACTGCTAGAACTTTCTGTACCATAGTTTAAAATTCATAAATGTTTTACAATTTTTAGAAATTAAAAAAAAATATTTTTGAGAATTTTTGAAAATGTTGAATTTTTATTAGAAAAATTTGAATTTTTTATGTTTTGATTTTTTTTTGAAAATCTTGAATTTTTTTTCGAGCGCAAAGCAATAGCGCTGCAAAGCTGCTTTGTAGACGGTAACGGTTAAAAATTATGAATCTTGGTACGGAACCATAAAAATGCAAACAAAATTTGTATCCGATAATTGATGAGCATATGTCTAATAATCATTTTTGACCGCCAAGTGACTTATTTACTTTTTTCATTGTATTTCCGAAACCGCTAAACCTGCTATCCCAAAAATTTCACCAGTTTTTCATTTCGTCAATGCAAATAAAATTTTTTCAATCATTCAAATCGGACGCTCCATTCTCTCAAAAATTACCATTTTTGGCACTTTTTGCCCCATATCTTCGAAACGACTAGACCTGCCTTAGCCAAACACTAATCAGTACGTCTCCTTATAATAGGCATCGAATGTTTTTTTGAATCATTGAAATCGGTTGAACCATGTTCTCAAAATCGTGAACAAAAAAATACATACATACATATATACATCAATTTTTTCTAAGGTATGCCAAAATGCCAGAAACCTTTGAAACGTAAAGATATACAAAAATTTTCATTTTCGATTTCTTTGCTATTACTATAACTTACCATACGGGGATTAATTATTATCTAATTTATATAGATATAATATAGAATCTATGTCATCTATAAACATATTGAATTAAATACAATCTTTTACAACTAACTATTTTTAAGAAAAACCGTTACGACTATATTAAAAATAAAACTTGAATAGTTTACATTAAGTTCAATCTTTGACGATTTTGCATTAATACAAAGGTTGTAAAGTAAAAGCATTCTTCAAAATAACTTAGTAATTATCGATATCAAAAATATTGGTCAATATGTAAAAATACTAATAATACTATATTTATATGTTTGTCAATATGTATCACTAAATTCAGCAGAAATCTGGACATTCTTCCTAGTATATAATATTTTTTTCTCTTATTTTTTGTTATAATAGACAAAGATTTACTGAATGTCCAATGAGCAGTTGTAAGATGGAAGAAAAAGTTCAACAGAAAAATAGAGAAACCTTGTACAATATTTCGATTATAACATTGTTACAATCTAATAAATCAAAAGTTAAAACATATTTGTCAGCGTATTATCGAATTGTTTAAAAAAAATTGAATTAATTTCTTATGAGCTTTGGCCACATAGTTGTTTATATATATTTTGGAAAAAAATTTGCAACTATAGAATAATTCAGAGGCTTTTTTCTTTATCGACAGTTCTACATAAAATTTGTTTATTTGGAAATAGGTTTACCTAATTACAACTTACAGTAATCGATGTAACTGATTATTTTGAAACTTACTCAACTAGTAATAACGTTCATCACTTTTCCTAAATTTTAACATAATTGTAGGCCTCTTATATAACAATAAGGTAAGAAAAAAATATCATTTGCTCTATTTATTCGTCATTTTCATTTTCTTTAAATCAAAACAGTTCATCTTATTTTAGTTTTTAAATTAAACCAAGTTCTTGAACTATATTTTACAAAAAAACAAAGTGCATCAATATTAAGCCAAAATCAAGCCTAATAAAATATTAAGATAAATATCTACATATTATTAATCACATATGATTGTGAAATATGCAACTGTGTATACGGATACTAAATTTTTTATTATAAACAACTAGCAATAAAAATTACATATAACAATAATAAAATTTATAGCATATATAAAGGAACAAATCAAAATTTAAATAAATAAGTCGGGTATGTCGGTATCACTTCAATAAACCTATATGCCAGTAATTACTAATTGTTTTGAACAACTATATGAGCAAAAAAAAATCAGTTCCAGTTTTTATACCAAGCCGACAAATTCTATAATAGGCTAAAAAGATGTTTTCAACCCCTGGTGAGCTAATCTGGTCTATTAGACTAGAGCAATATTATAACAGCAATGGGTTAAAAATTTATGGTGAATTTTAGTTACATATTGTTAATTACTCTAAATTGAATAATATAGAGAATTGGTAGTAAGTCGCTTAAAAATGGTTTTATGTAAAAAGCCAAAAATTAATGCGAAACTATCGAAGATCTAATTAAATATATACTTTCAAGTTTATCAGGGTAGGACAGGCAAGATATAAATTATGATTATCCAAAAACACCATCAATAGCACTTCCCGCTTGTGACAACAGCTTAAGGAAACATTCATCCAAGATATTAATCTCGATATATTAGTCTTTTTCATTTTTTATATATATATATATTTATATATATACACAGAATGTACCTACATTATATCAGCCTCACGACGATCCGACGACGGTATGGTATGAATGTCATTTAGAAAATATGTATTAGAAACGAGAGTGGGTAGCCAGGGCAAAAACAGGGGCATATAATCTGCGGCAACATTAAAAAATTGTAAGGCAAAACTTTTTTTAAGAACAGCTTGTTTTTTCTTGTGTTTTATAAGGAAAGTTTAGTCTTCAGAAATGCCTGAACTTGAAAAGGACCGAGATAATAAAAATCATTTATACCGCTCATAATATCTGAACTTTGGAACTAAAAATCTCAAAATTGATGATTCAGTTAATATGTGTCTGACGATATGTCAAGGGAAAGATAAATGTCATAAATCTGTGAGAATTCTAGATAAGTTTTACCAGTGATTTTCTTTTACTATAGTTTGAGTAATTTATAGAAAAGAATAAAATTGTAACCAAAACTCTTTCACAGTTGCATCTTTCGTAAAAAAAATGGTAAAAATGAAATAGGAAGATTCGAAGTTGTACACTGAAGGTTTTGCAGTTATATATATATATATATATATATATATATATATATATATATATATAATTTATATTATGAGGAATGAGAGCATGTTTAAAGTGCACTATAACATAATTTATAAAAGTTACAGTGTGTGCTCTACATTTCATATGGTTTTCACATATGTTCTAGTTAAAACTTTAACATTATCACAAAATAAACAGTGAGACACTCAAAGAACTTTTTGCAGAAATTTTTTAATTTCTTGCTTGGAAAGACTACCTTAACTAAAAATAATATTTTCAAATTACAGTATTAAAACTATGTAATAAGATATATCTTTACTTAAGTCGAGGAGTTCTAAACAAAAAAACACTTTTCTTTTCATAAAGTTCTATAGATCTGCATAGCTTAATTTCGTAATTTTTTTATGAAAATTAAATTCCATAAATTTTTTTAAATGGGTTACGTTCTAAAATTTCATATTTTGGTTTTAGAATTTGTAACAAAAGTGCAAACAAAACGATAGGCAAATAATGGTGTACCAAGATGGTAATATAAAATTCCATTCTCTTTCATCTTCAAGATCGTAATACAATATTCAGACAAAAGACCTAACTAAAATTTAAAGGAAGAAGAATAATTATTATTACTTACTTACTTATTATGCAAACTTTTTTATATAATTAAAACACTTTTCATATGCCTCTAATTTTTCACTATAGTCATTTTGGGGATCAAGTTTATCATCATGCCAAGTTGAATTAAAATCCAAGAAGAGTAACGAAAGGATTCTCTTTCTTAGTTTAGTTATTATTAGATTCAAGTTTATTTTTTGTAATATTTACATATAAATTTATATTTTGTAATTCTTCAAATATTGTAATTATATGTACTTTAAATTATTAATATAGGTCTATTTTAGGATACACTTTAAAAGCCATTATAATTACTAAGTGTATAATATGATACAGATTGCAATTTATAATAGAAATTAGAAAAAAGTATCATAAATACATTGATAAACCAGGCGTTGATCTACCAATAAATTGGGTAATCTAAAAAATAAATTTCAAAATTCAAGAAAGCACAGGCTAGTAGAGGAGACTAGGTACAGTTGTGCCACTTTTTTGTTTGATCAGCAATATAAATAGGTCTACAGACCATGTTAAAGTAGGGCGCTGACCCAATGCAACAATGTAAACTTATTCGAACAAACATACTTTGACATTTTCCCTTTGAATCCTAACTCAAAATCAGAATAGTTTAGCATTAATTCTGCATTAAATTTTTTCATCTATTTTGAAGTAGGGAAGACTGGCTACAACAAACCTTAGTTGTTACGACGTAGCCAGTCTCCCCTACTTCAAAATAGATGAAAAAAATTGAATGCAGAATTAATGCTGATATTCGAATCATCAATTAGCAACTTATAGAAAAATAATGAAAATGGCTAAAAAAAATTTTTGTAATAAATAAGAAACTAATATTTCATAATTGGGTTTCAGAATATATTATGCATATCCCTTCGGGAAGCACACCTATTATTACAATCGAGGTGTAACGCCGTCGAAAGGTCGAGAAGTCATTGCTCCGATTCATTGCAGAACCGCAAATTAGCTTCAAATGTATTTATTATCAGACAAAACAAATCAAAACGTAGAGAATGGAACACAGGACTATGTATTATATGATTCAGTTTGTATGGAGTGCAGTGGCCGTATAGAACAGATTTGGAGGATGTAACAAAGCGTTCGCCCACACATGCATCTACTGTTGCCCCAAGTAACAATGGACCCACAACTAACACATCCTAGGATGCTTAGGGCTTATGCATAACACGATATGAGAATTTAATTGAATTTGTTTTTGAAACGATTTTCCGATGATATGGGTTAGTTCTGAGCGTTTCCCAACCTTTTTTATACCATCCTCCACTTTAATATTTATAATGTTTGATTTTGTTCTTGTATTTAAAGCTTAACTAAAATTTGTTTAGCTTGACCACTTAACAGATAGATATTTTTGATAAAAATTGTAAAAACATGTCTCTTAATAACTGACATTTTCTTTTCAATAACAATCAAAACGAGTTATTTTGATTGACATTAATGAAATATAATTATAGAGAGTAGTTACCCCAGTAGGTATTTACTATTACATGCAATTTTACTGGATCAAGTTAATTGACCCTAATTTTTTTTAGTCTTCTCTGACACATTTTATATTATTGTCTTTTCAAAATACTTTGCAATAGGTATATTAGAATTGGAATATATTAATATTGAAAAGAAAAACGCATGAAAGTGTAAAGAAACCGTGAAAATAAAATAGTAAAAGTAATAATATGAGTAAACGGGAATAGGAAAGATTTTGATTTTGTGTCGCTCTCACACCATGGACCTGCCTTCGGGTAGCCAACCGTTCATTATTATTTTTTAAAAATTTTTTCCTTCATTTCCACCCTATTCTATCCTGAATATCAGCAAATTTTTGGTCGTACTTGAAAGATATCTAAATCGAATACCAATCTATTGATTGGATATCCGGATATGAATTTATATTAAAATAAAATATAAGGGGGCGTCCATAAATCACGTGAGGTTTTTTAGGGGGAGAGTGGGATTAGAGGGGGATATTGACAAAAAATCACAAAATATCACGTGGGGGAGGGAGAGGTATAGTAAGATATCACGTGTATTTATTTTTTACCTAAAATTTAAAAAAAAACAAAAATTTTACATTTTTTTCTTGTAACTAAAAATACCCGTAATGTTTGGCGGGAGAGGGAAGGGGTAATTTTGAATATCACAACGTATCACTAAGGGAGGGGGTCCAAAAATCCTTAAAACGTCGATCACGTGATTAATGAACGCCCCTTAAAAGTGAAATACCTAAGGTAGCATACTCATGTACCACAAACAAAATGAACCACATATATTATTTTTAGAAACAAATTTATTGAGTCATAAAAAATAAAAAATAAAAAATGCCACTTATTTAATATCTTAACTATATTTCCTAATCCTATTGATTAATTGCAATAAATTTACTCAATACGCAGATTTAGTTTGATATATTATGGAACATTCAGCACAAAATTTGAGTTTTGGAGAGTAATATCTCTTCTTTCAAAAATTTTTACGGATTGCATTTTTCAGTGTGCAAACTTTTTTGTATTGTCTAAATTACAAAATGTATTAATTGTGTCTCTATTTTCTCTATAAAACAAAGAAACGCCGTTTTGTCTGATCGAGAAGGTGCAGAAACACTTTTCTTTAATGTGCAACTATTTTTCCATTTTTTTAGCGTTTTTTATAAAATATCATAGCACATATAACCAAATTGCTATAGTACAATTAAATATATTATTAGACAAAAATAATATTAGACAAAAATTAATGTTGTACTACAAAATTGCGTTAACAAAAATTAGCATATTGTTTGTAAAAAAAAACAACCAAGCGGGCTTTTCAATAATAATTTGATTTATATCTGATAAACAGCCTTATTATACACAATTTGCCTTACTGGAAACAAATTATGTATAAAAAAAATTAAAATACCCGCTAAAGATTTAAAATTTAAATTAATCTTCACATAGTTTGTATTCCCAATCCGATCAAAATCTTAACCCTTTCCACTCGGATGCCACCGCTCCGGCGGCAAAATTCATATAAATCTCGGAATTCGCGAGTGGAAAGGGTTAAAATGATATTACAATTTTCAAACAATTGTTACTCCTAGCTGTCCTTAGTTTTATTTTAATTAAATTTTAATAGTATAAAATAAATATATTTATTAAAAATATAAATTTTAGATTATCAAGATAAGCTAAAAATAGTTATACGTTAACTATATATAATATTTATATAAAAAACTGATGTTATATTATTAGCCGCATTTGTTGAATGAGAAAAACCACATTTATGATAACAAGTTGTATATTATTTCGATTACTCGATTGTAACAAAACGTTTAATATAGTAGAAATTAAACAACATAAAACACAATATGAAATTTCTAAACCAGTGTATAACATTTTTTCCTAACAAGTTCCATAACCAAAGGGTTCATATAATTCCAATAGCCGTCTGTCACAGGCTTTTTCTTCTTAAAATTCTACACCTTTAGAATATAAATCGACAGTCTCTGATCGAAAAAGCGTACGGGAATAGTTTTTAAATAAATGAGAGAATTTTTCCATCGATATTTCCTATGTAATACACATATTCATATAGGTATAAAGGAAAGGACAGAAAAATGCTTTTTGAGGAATGTGGAGCGTAATACGAGGTTTCAAAAAAGATACAAATGAGAATTAATACACATAAAAAATGGTCATAAGAAAAATGGGTAGTGGAAAACCAAATGTTCAAAAATTTTGTATTCGGAGTACCCAGGCAAAAAGGAACAAAGCTTATTTAGGTACACGAAATCCCTGTCGTGCAACCACTTGAAAAAAACGGTCAATGGGTTCGTGCCTAAAATCAAAATATATTGCAATTTTTGTTTTGCGATATAGCAACACGTTAAATATATCATATTTCAAGATTCCAATTCACGGTCTCATACTTTGTTTAAGCATTTGAAATTCGAATCTAAACCATTATGAGCACGAACTGTTCAAGTCTCTCGTCTGTCAAGTACTAATAGAGCCACTATAATCAATTTTATTTCTCCAAGCGTATTCGATATTTTGAACTCATCAAGTGAAGAAGTAAAATATATAATTAGTTCGTCCAGACATGTTATTTTTGTCGCTTAATCACATTAACACTAATTAAGCAATTAAAATAAGTAAGCATGCGTGTAATTTAATTTCACTAGCTTAGGGCATTTGAAGTAACGTGGGATGAACCTCGATTTTAATATTTTCAAGAGGAAAAAAAATTCTAATGAAAATAAATTGCGCGGGAAAAAATAAATATTTGGAAATGTGGTATTTTTAAGTTCGTTAGGAAGTTTTTGTTTTCGCATACATACATATCGTCGATACGCATACAACGTTGACGCCGGTACGCATACAACGACAGATCTCTATTCACATACACGACGACTAAGCACAATCGACCCGTACAGAAATGATATCATCGAGAGCGGATGACGAATCATTGGCACTCGACTCTTATCTTATCTTATCTGCCGTAACGCACTTCCGTTGCATTTGTACGGATTTACATCCTAGTCGCGCCTAAAGAAGTTTTACTTCAAAAAATGTTTCAGCCGTTTTAATGAAATTTAAGCTTGGCGATAAAGTTCATATAAATTTATTGAAATTTGAAATAATAAGCTGCAATTTTAGGGCATACAAGCACGTTTGTGTGCACTATAATTAATGTATTGACAATCATAAGTATTATAAATGTGTTTGAGAGTTATCAATTGGAAACCGGAATTTTTAAGATGCAAGTGAAAGCGAAAACTTTATTTTCGAAATAAACAGTTTAAACAATTATTACTTCTATGGAGGAGTTTTTGCAACATGCCTTAAGGCAAAATGCCACTTTCAACAGGTTAAATTTTATTATGATTCTATTTTATTTTATTATTATTATTTCAGATTTATATTAATTATACAAACTTGAAATACTACCAATGGAGTAGCATTTTAAAATCTTATTTATTATCTTATTGTTAGTCACAACAATTACTGAATACCTTTTCAGGCAGTTGTAGTTGGATGAAAAAAAAAATTATTATGAAAAATTCATCACGGACATGAAGGGATGTTTAAGTTGCTATCTACATAATCGAAATAATTAATTAATTTTTCAAAGTCATCACAACAGCTCATAGATTCCCCAAGTTCTAATCGCTCTTCAAATAATATGTATATAAAAAAATGAAATGCTCTAATGTACGTATAGATCTTTTACTATCCTGTTCCGTTTCTCCTTGCAAAATTTAATCATGGTAATTTCTTCCACAACCCCCGTGTCCAAATCATCTGTTGAATGGATCGCATTTACTTGCACATTATTATCCTTTTTGAAACCGTAGGGTACACATAATAAATTTTATGATATGCTAGAGCAAAAAATAACATTCCCAAAACTACCCTCTCACATCTTGCATTCATGAAATAACCTATCCACTTGAAATACTCCACAGCTGCGCATATTATTCCTCATAACGCAATAATTCAGCGTATCCCAGTCATTCTAGGCACAACATCACGGTTGAATATATATTCACTAAAATTAAACGTATTATATTCCATCGGACTGTATGTTTTGTGCTAATAAGCGACAAATTTCATTCATCATATTATATTCGGACATGGATATTTTTAACACCGGTTCCCAGCTTTTGAAAATCAGACCGATATATTTTAAATAATAATTTCGCAGAATATTTGTACAGTACTGGCAAAAACGTACAATTCTAGAAATTTGAAAAATTCTAAACAAGTTCATTATTTTTCTAGTATTATTTTATTATTCAGAAATTTCATTTATTTTATTTATTAATTTAATTCTTATTATTATTTGCTTTTATTGTACATTAAATCATCGTACTACGGATATCATTTTAATATAAATTCTATCCTTTGTACTCTTATTTATTCAAATTTATGTTATTATTTATTATTATTACTAGATGTTGAATTATTTAACAGTTGTAATAAATATTGTAATTAAAAAAAAGTTCAGGAAAATAATATAATATACAAGTAAATCGTGTAACATGGAATCCGCGCTATAGAAAACTAGGATTTAACGTACAAACTAATTCATAGCTAATTCCTAGGGCGTTCTATGAAAACCGGCTATCACGTTGTTTGGCAACCGCGCTATAACAAACTCAGGATTAGAACGAATCACATCATTTTTATCGTGTTATATTGAGACCAATTATTTAAATTTATGTTATTTATTATTATTGCTAGATGTTAAATTATTTAACAGTTGTAATAAATATTGTAATTAAAATAAAAAAATATTGAGACCAAAAAATACAAAAAACATGATAAATTATAAATTGATTTAATTGAATTAAAAAAAGTTCATATAAAGTATTTTTTATACCAAAACTTCATTCACACATAATTTAGTACATTAATAAAAGGTGACCCACTGGGTTTTCCTTTTAAAATTCTATGTTATTTATCAAATTAATTACTCAATGTCTATATAGAATATAGACAGATGTAATTTATAAGAAAATAAAAAAAATATATATAAAGTATTTGTCTTCCATGCAAATTGTACGAAACGCAGAATTTAATCTGGAAACCTTATTGTTGCAAAGTTCCGTAGCATCTTACAACTATGGTTATGTTCTACGATTGTTCGTCTAACACAGGGCTTCTTAAACTATGGGTCGAGAGATTTTAATGTCAAATATTTATATAATTTTATAACATGTCTCAATTTTTGTATGTTCTCAACAAATTTTCAAAATAAATATTTTCTTATGTGTATGTATGTGTATATTGTTAGGAAATAAATCATTTAAAAATATTAATTTATTGAAGTAAAACTTCTTCAGGCGCGACTAGGGTGTAAATCCGTACAAATGCAACGGAAGTCCGTTACGCCTGAATTGTTCGTCATTCGCTCTCGATAAGATCATTTCTATACGGGTCGATTGTGATTAGTCGTCGTGTATGTGAATAGAAATCTGTCGTTGCATACGTAACGGCACCAACGTTGTATGCGTACCGATATCAGCAAGAAAATCGACATAGATAAATAAACATTTTGAAGTTACATTGTAGTACAAATCTTGATTTAATGAAAAATACCTGAATCAGAAGAATATTTTACCCTGTTCCTTGAAAATAACAACAAAACAAACATTTGTGCCGTGTATAAAACGTAAGTTTATTGATTTGAAATAATTTCTATATTATTCGTAGTTTCTATAAATCTTTGAAGTTATTAAAATGGAAAATATTGTTTGGGCAAGACAAATATTACAGCTGTTCAAAGAATGAGATTATATCGCCAGCGAAAAAGTAAAAAAAATACAAGCAGTCAATGAATGTATGTTAATTTGAATTACATATCATTTTGTTGAAAAAATTCTGAGAAAAATGAGGAAACTGAACAAACCAAGTAAAAAACCAAGTTTCATACTACTATCTGTTAAGTAAAAATATATTCATATAAAATATAGCAATCGTTAATAGATCATTTATAAAATATATATGTAAGATTTTATAATCTCTATTTACATTAAAGCATATCCATTATAAAGACAGATGCTAATCAGCAATTGTGATTTTATCATACTTAATTAGAATTTTTAACTTAATTCTTTTTGCAGCAATGCCCAAAAAGGCGATTTTCACTCATGACATGTTTCAGATTTATCTCGAGAAAAAATCTAAGATCACTACTGCTTGATATCAAGCTGGCCAAGGTACAGAAACTAGCAGTTGCTAGACCAAAGAGCCACAAAAATCAGATCGTTATTATTAAAAAACAGATAATCGTGTTTCTTAAAAAAATGAAAAAATACACGTTTTATTGAAAAAAAAATCGCTATTTAGTGCAACTGGACTTAATCTTTCTTGCATCTGTTCTCTTATATGCAATTATATTATACTAAACATATAATGTATAAAAATTGTTACTGATGTATAAAAAATTATATAAGAGTAAGGTATCTCACAAAATTATGTTAAATCGATAGCCACTAAATTATATATAAATTATCTATAAAATATGACATAGATAAATGTAGTTATGTTGAATTCTGAACAACCAAATGTAAATTTTAAAAAAT
This sequence comes from Ctenocephalides felis, assembly GCF_003426905.1. NCBI lineage: Eukaryota > Metazoa > Arthropoda > Insecta > Siphonaptera > Pulicidae > Ctenocephalides > Ctenocephalides felis. The sequence continues at coordinate 141,626,891 of NW_020538040.1, forward strand.
ATTTGGAATAAAATGAGATAAATAATTATTTAGCTAACATGTCTGCACACGAGTGCCTAAATCCCATCCCAAGAAGGAACCAAAAACATGTGTATTTTTCAGTGTGAAATTTAAAGCAATAAAATATATGTGAGTTCCCAAAGTTCTGAAGAGCATCTAAAAAATATCCGAAGGGTGAGCGGTTATCAAAACACAATTTAAACTGTATTCCAAGGGGTAGCAGTGATATGTAATTTCAGCGCCATTTATAAGTAAGTAAAAAAATCCAAGATATCATTTACCGTGAAAATAATTGAATAAATTACTACTTCTACGTTTTTGTTCGACTTTTGATAATTGGAATCATCGAGTTTCTTGCTGTGATTAACTTAGAAGGGATATGAAAAGGTCAGTATTATAAAAGTTATTTTCAACAAGTTTAATGAATGAGGCATGCGCGCAGAGTTTCGCACTGAAGCACAAAATATAATTTCTTAATAAATGACTTTACTCAGAATAATTCGGCCTGAGGTTCTCAATCTGTGAGGCGCCACTTCAGGGAGACACAAGACTGTTACTAGAGGGGCATACAGCTGTTTTAAAAATACTATTTTCGAAAATAAACCCATGATAAATGAAGTAAAAAAATAAATGAATTATTTTAAGCATTATGTTCTATGTACATTTTACATTATCTTGTATATTAATTTTTAGCTTGATAAATAAATTATAATATCGGCTGAATATTTATAAAATTGTATTGTTAGAAAAATTAGGGAAGGGGGCGCAAAAATGTTAGTTATTGAAAGTTTGAATACTACTGAATCAGACACTAGAGGACTGATAGATTTTTTTTTATTTTGATCAAATTTTACTTCTAGTACGACTAATATTCACATAATATTTATTGCTTCTAGTAAATATTTAATTATTATGACTAGCATACATGAAATAATAAATTATGATTAATTATGTAGGCATGAAAAATCATTATTATCATGATTTTGATAAAAACATATCACATTGTTATAAAAATATATTACAAAAACATATCTTATTATAAGAACAAACAATAAATTATAAAATTCACCCTTCCTGAAGTATTAGTTCGAGATTAAATAATTTTTTTTTGCAATCAAAACCAATAAACTAATAATACCACTTATTGTATTACAAAATTTGCGATATGATTTATTATTTACTATGAATTTTTGTTAATGTTTTATTCATATGGATTAAAAAAAAAAATAAATTCAAAACGAGGTCTGGCAAAAAAAGGTTCAGAGTTCGATATCCACTTCGGTCAGCTTAGTATCAAGCAGTAGTGAGATCAAATTTTCTAGACGCTAGATATTATAGATATTTTATTATAGATATTTTATTATTTATTATAGATTATTTATTATAGATATATTTTATTATTTATTATGTATTTTTCTTACTATTTTATTCATATGGATAGGAAAACATAATTTAGAAAATTGAGCCGGATGTGGTAAAAACGAGGTCTAGCAACAACAGGTTCAGAGTTCGATATCCACTTCGGTCAGCTTAATATCAAGCAGTAGTAATATCTGATTTTCATTAAATATTATATAATGAAATATTATGGTATCATAGATAAACAAGTTGAATGGTATCAAATAGCATTCCGGGATATTAGTGCAAGAAAATAATTGAGTCAAATTAGTAATTGAGTTAAAATTAAAAAAAAAATATTTTTCAACTGAAAAAGCAACCACTATCTTGGTTTCTAGTAGCCATCTCTCAAATTAACAAAATAATTACTGAATGTCTTCAGATAATACAGATTGCAATAGAAATAAAAATAAGAAAGAAAAAACGTGATTTTAGTCCAATTGTAGTTTACTGCTCTAAATTCAATTAAAATTTGTTTCAGAAATTTGTATATTTATTACTAAATGATTACGCATTTCTTAAAATAATAACTTGAGGAATGTAGTTAATGTTATGTTTGATAATAATCAAAATAATAAAAAAAAACAGAAATATGTAACAAACTGGAGTAATCATTAACTATTAATAGATCCTGACTCTGAATCATATCCACACAAAAAAAACATTTAAAAATTGTGCAATGTGTAATTTAATACTAGTTTTGCAAGTGAACACATAGTACTTTCAAAATATATAGAATATATGCATATACAGGTCTTTTATGTGTAATAACTTTTTTCTAAAAATGCAATTAGAACTTCACAATCATCTTGTCACGAAATTTCTGCTTAGCAACGTCGCTTTCTTAGAACCGTATGGTATCATTATTTTATCATTAGGATTTCTCTAATACTGATAATATGATAATATATTTTAATTATGATGCAGCAATATTTAGATCTATATTTTCAAGTAAAACCCCATACTACTACTGCTTTATATTAGGCGGGCCGAAGAGAGATTTGAACTTAGAACTTGTGGTTGCCAACTAAAACTCTGACAAGCCCAAATAATTTCTGAAGTGCAATTTCTTCCCATAGTTATCGTATTTCAGAAGAACAAACATTTGTGTTATCTTGTCGATAAACTTGATATAAATAATCGTATACTTAGAAAAGGAACCAGATAGTGTTACTTGAAAAGATAACAACGTGAGAATCGCATTATGAAGTTACGCAATGCAGCGATATGATAAACTGTTTAGGGGGAAATTGGAAATCTGATTCGGAAAGATAATTTCTTGGATTTATCACACATAAATGAATTTTGTCATAAATTACTATTATCTCTTTCTGTTTGACAAAGCCTTATCATATTATAAATTATTTCTTATAAGAAAGTACAAATTTCTCAGTGAAGTTACGGTCTCTTGCCAATCTACTCATCTACTCATTAACACGTTAATCGCCACGATAATTAGAAAAAATTCACATGGGCTATGGGAACTTTATTAGATAATTTTTGTTAATTTTTTTCTACACATATATTTATAACTGTCCAGTTAAGAATATTTAGCAAATTTGATAAATTACAATTGTCAGTTATAAAATAGACATTGGATTGAAAGAACAGCTCAGTAGTTGACTTTCCATTCGTTTTAAATAATATTGACAGTATTTCAGAGATTATAGTATGAACTCAAAAACTTTCTTATAAATAATAAAAAATTAAATGATCAAATGCACGTCAGGAATCAATGCTGATTAAATCAAGTGACAAAATGTAGTTAAAAATGAATCCAGGAAACTTAATGAATCCAAGAAAAATTTTCTGTGCCAAAATTCTTGGAAAACATGAATTTTATGTCCACAAATGTGACTGACATGGCCCTATAATAGAACTTTTTTTTTACAAGCCAAAAAAAATTTTCAGAACAATTTGTCAGACATATATGTATGACATGGCTTATGTAAAACTTCTCACCATCATACACATATGACTGACATTGGCAATTAACGTGTTAGATTAAGATAAAGGATATATATATATATGATATATATATATATATATATATCCTATTTCATTTGTCATTCAACGTTGAAATTCTATCATATCGATTTCACTTTTTTCATTTATTATCTTTGTTCCATTTATTACAATGACTTTATATACATTACATATATCTATTCGATATTATTCATTATAATTATGAGTATATTAGCGTTACATATTCAGTATTTATAATCGGATTTGATAGGTGTCGGGATTCGATTTATAAAGATTATAATAATCAAGTTATTTTATTCTGGTGTGTAAAAATTGTATGACAAAATTTGCCTGAATTAATAGAACAAAAATGTTGAATTATATACAGAAATGGTTGAACCTTGTTAACTTGGATTTGGTAAATAGCAGCGTTAATAGCTACTAAATTATTTACAATGTTTTAATCTTATCAAAATTTGAAAAGTTAAAATATTAACGTGTTAAATAAATAAATATTAAAATATATAATTAAAATAAAATTAAATATTGACGTGTGTGTGTATTTTGATGTGTAGTATGTATTTATGTATGTGCGGATACAAATTTTGTCCACGACTTCAATCGAACATATCAACAGATTTTATTCAAATAATATTCGATTCGTATTGATGGGGAGACGTGCAGATTAGATTTTGGCAAAAGAAACGGGACAAAAAAATGCTAAAAATGGCAAAGCACACTTTTTGATAGAACGGAGCGTCTAAATTGAATGATTCAAAAACAATTTTACTTATGTTTATGGAATAAGTAATTAATTGCATTTTTGAGAAGGCATGTCCAGCGGGTTTCGGATATCCAATATTTTTTTTAAAAAAAAAGTGTACATTTGGCGGTAAAATGATCTTTAGATATATGCACATGAAATTATCGGATATTTTATAAAGATTTAAGTACAATATTTCTTTTTAATTGTATGAATTTCGTACCAAGACTTATAATATATAAAGTTCTTATACAGATCAAACAAATTTCCTCGACATTTTTAAAACTTTTAAGAAATTTTAAAATTTTAAAAAATTCTAAACTATTCAAATACACTTTTTTAAAAAAAATTCTTTTTCAAAAATTTTCAAAAAATGTTAAAAAATTTAAATTACGGTACGTGAAGTTTCAGCAATTTGCCTTAAGGCACGATGCTATGCACCACCAGTTTGTTTTCCATTGGGATATATAGGCATAAAAATACTAATTTGTTCAGCCCTTATTCTGAGCGTATTTTTTTGTAATTTTTGAATGTAAAACAGAAAAATAGTCCTTAGCTAGTTCAATCAATATTGCACTTTGTTTTTTTATATAGTATCCCTATGATCAAGAGCGATCGGTTAATATTTCCAGGCGTGCCAAAATGCTCGTCTGCTTAAAAACGGTCGTCGCACAGGTAATTTATTACAATGCCTCCTAGGCTATATTTCTGCCCTGGTATGACAATATATGGGAATTCAGGTGTCGCATATATCTTGAATGTACAAATGGACCGCACAAGTAAGTGCAGTTGTGTAATAGAAATTAAACTCTCGAGAGTATCAACGAAAACACCACCACAGTCGCAGGCCAAGGCACGATATCGCGCAACCGGTTTTCTCGTTCGAAAAAATAAAATAACATGAACGCTACAACAGAATAATAAACAACACAAAAGCAATATTGCCCACACCTGTACTCCTCACGGTCAGATATATGTAGCTCACATACAACAAATGATGTTTTTAACACACAACACTTGTAGTACACTGTCGCATTACAATGAATCATCACTTTTATTAATCACTCATATTCGGACATGGATATTTTTAACACCGGTTCCCAGCTTTCGAAAATCAGACCGATATATTTTAAATAATAATTTCGCAGAATATTTGTACAGTACTGGCAAAAACGTACAATTCTAGAAATTTGAAAAATTCTAAACAAGTTCATTATTTTTCTAGTATTATTTTATTATTCAGAAATTTCATTTATTTTATTTATTAATTTAATTCTTATTATTATTTGCTTTTATTGTACATTAAATCATCGTACTACGGATATCATTTTAATATAAATCTATCCTTTGTACTCTTTATTTATTCAAATTTATGTTATTATTATTATTATTACTAGATGTTGAATTATTTAACAGTTGTAATAAATATTGTAATTAAAAAAAAGTTCAGGAAAATAATATAATATACAAGTAAATCGTGTAACATGGAATCCGCGCTATAGAAAACTAGGATTTAACGTACAAACTAATTCATAGCTAATTCCTAGGGCGTTCTATGAAAACCGGCTATCACGTTGTTTGGCAACCGCGCTATAACAAACTCAGATTAGAACGAATCACATCATTTTTATCGTGTTATATTGAGACCAATTATTTAAATTTATGTTATTTATTATTATTGCTAGATGTTAAATTATTTAACAGTTGTAATAAATATTGTAATTAAAATAAAAAAATATTGAGACCAAAAATACAAAAAACATGATAAATTATAAATTGATTTAATTGAATTAAAAAAAGTTCATATAAAGTATTTTTTATACCAAAACTTCATTCACACATAATTTAGTACATTAATAAAAAGGTGACCCACTGGGTTTTCCTTTTAAAATTCTATGTTATTTATCAAATTAATTACTCAATGTCTATATAGAATATAGACAGATGTAATTTATAAGAAAATAAAAAAAATATATATAAAGTATTTGTCTTCCATGCAAATTGTACGAAACGCGAATTTAATCTGGAAACCTTATTGTTGCAAAGTTCCGTAGCATCTTACAACTATGGTTATGTTCTACGATTGTTCGTCTAACACAGGGCTTCTTAAACTATGGGTCGAGAGATTTTAATGTCAAATATTTATATAATTTATAACATGTCTCAATTTTTGTATGTTCTCAACAAATTTTCAAAATAAATATTTTCTTATGTGTATGTATGTGTATATTGTTAGGAAATAAATCATTTAAAAATATTAATTTATTGAAGTAAAACTTCTTCAGGCGCGACTAGGGTGTAAATCCGTACAAATGCAACGGAAGTCCGTTACGCCTGAATTGTTCGTCATTCGCTCTCGATAAGATCATTCTATACGGGTCGATTGTGATTAGTCGTCGTGTATGTGAATAGAAATCTGTCGTTGCATACGTAACGGCACCAACGTTGTATGCGTACCGATATCAGCAAGAAAATCGACATAGATAAATAAACATTTTGAAGTTACATTGTAGTACAAATCTTGATTTAATGAAAAATACCTGAATCAGAAGAATATTTTACCCTGTTCCTTGAAAATAACAACAAAACAAACATTTGTGCGTGTATAAAACGTAAGTTTATTGATTGAAATAATTTCTATATTATTCGTAGTTTCTATAAACTTTGAAGTTATTAAAATGGAAAATATTGTTTGGGCAAGACAATATTACAGCTGTTCAAAGAATGAGATTATATCGCCAGCGAAAAAGTAAAAAAAATACAAGCAGTCAATGAATGTATGTTAATTTGAATTACATATCATTTTGTTGAAAAAATTCTGAGAAAAATGAGGAAATGAACAAACCAAGTAAAAAACCAAGTTTCATACTACTATCTGTTAAGTAAAAATATATTCATATAAAATATAGCAATCGTAATAGATCATTTATAAAATATATATGTAAGATTTTATAATCTCTATTTACATTAAAGCATATCCATTATAAAGACAGATGCTAATCAGCAATTGTGATTTTATCATACTTAATTAGAATTTTTAACTTTATTTTTATAGCAATGCCCAAAAAGGCGATTTTCACTCATGACATATTTAAGATTTATCTCGAGTAAAAATCTAATATCACTACTGCTTGATATCAAGCTGGCCAAGGTACAGAAACTAGCAGTTGCTAGACCAAAGAGCCACAAAAATCAGATCGTTATTATTAAAAAACAGATAATCGTGTTTCTTAAAAAAATGAAAAAATACACGTTTTATTGAAAAAAAAAATCGCTATTGTGCAACTGGACTTAATCTTTCTTGCATCTGTTCTCTTATATGCAATTATATTATACTAAACATATAATGTATAAAAATTGTTACTGTATAAAAAAATTATATAAAGAGTAAGGTATCTCACAAAATTATGTTAAATCGATAGCCACTAAATTATATATAAATTATCTATAAAATATGACATAGATAAATGTAGTTATGTTGAATTCTGAACAACCAAATGTAAATTTTAAAAAATATTTGGAATAAATGAGATAAATAATTATTTAGCTAACATGTCTGCACACGAGTGCCTAAATCCCATCCCAAGAAGGAACCAAAAACATGTGTATTTTCAGTGTGAAATTTAAAGCAATAAAATATATGTGAGTTCCCAAAGTTCTGAAGAGCATCTAAAAATATCCGAAGGGTGAGCGGTTATCAAAACACAATTTAAACTGTATTCCAAGGGGTAGCAGTGATATGTAATTTCAGCGCCATTTATAAGTAAGTAAAAAAATCCAAGATATCATTTACCGTGAAAATAATTGAATAAATTACTACTTCTACGTTTTTGTTCGACTTTTGATAATTGGAATCATCGAGTTTCTTGCTGTGATTAACTTAGAAGGGATATGAAAGGTCAGTATTATAAAAGTTATTTTCAACAAGTTTAATGAATGAGGCATGCGCGCAGAGTTTCGCACTGAAGCACAAATATAATTTCTTAATAAATGACTTTACTCAGAATAATTCGGCCTGAGGTTCTCAATCTGTGAGGCGCCACTTCAGGGAGACACAAGACTGTTACTAGAGGGCCATACAGCTGTTTTAAAAATACTATTTTCGAAAATAAACCCATGATAAAATGAAGTAAAAAAA
>NW_020538040.1:141636154-141652858 GCF_003426905.1 Ctenocephalides felis
AAAAACAGAATCATTTTAGTGTTGGGTCTTCGAGATAAGATAGATTTTAATCGATGTTTCTTCAAGTAGGTATACTTAAGCAACTTTGTTTCAAAACTAGATAGAAACTTGGTGAAATTACTTTCTTTTTAAGTACACAACTGAAAAATTACTTCCGTTTTAGATGTACATACTTGTATGTAACATTATTAAATGTTAGCAAAAATAAATATAGAATTTAATACAAATAATGAGGATTTTTTTTTATTATAAATATTTGATACGAAAAAGCTTTAAAAAATTTACGAAAGTTTGTTTCTCTTAAGAGAAACCATCTTAAAGTCAGCTCTAGCTCATAAGATGATAAAATATATAAAGATATGGATATTCACAATACTTCAGTAAAACAATTAATTACCATCTGTACAAGTTGTCTTGATATTTTGTCACGAATATGTTATTTCATTCATCATATATACTTTAGATGAATTATATTATGATATGTGTTGTTATATCATATATTAGTATATTTGTATATTATAATATGTATTATTGAAATTTATTTTTAAGTCCTCCTGGAGCTACTCTGTGAGCTGTATGATAAATAAAATAAAATAAAAAAAAATCTATTTGGCATTTTTGAAATTATTGTTATTATTTTGCCACATTAAGTAGTATTATTTTATTGCATAAATATTACTCTACGCCAGCGGTCGGGAAACTTTTTTAATCACCCCAAAATATTTTTGTCTAAGTTGATATTACCCCCATGGCGAATAGATAGAATTTTGTCTAACAATAGTTGATATTACCCCCATGGCGAATAGATAGAATTTTGTCTAACAATAAGTTGATATTACCCCCCATACAGGAAACTACGTAGCAGAAATATCAATAAAAAATACATACTTCTTCCCCCCAAAATTTTATTTTTACACCCATTTGGGGTAATTTACCCCGTTCTCGACCACAGCTCTACGTCAAGTATGTTAAAATAATTTTGTACGTATTTTTGTAAATATCCATAATTTGTATTGAATTTGGTTTGATACATATATTAAATTTTAAAATTAATTAGATTTATCATTAACATTTTAATTTAATTGAATAAGTTTTAAATTAGTACGCTTTCTCATATTAAAATTTAATTATAAATAATTATAAGAAACAAGGAAGCAAAAAAAAGAGAAAGAACATAGAAAAAATTGAGATTCTGAACTTCAGTCAAATATTGATAATACAACAAAATATGAAATTACTAACATTTATGGTAACCAAATGTCCAAAGGATTGCTTCATTTTTCAAACCCTTTCCACTCACGAATTGCGAGATTTACATGTATTTTGCCGCCGGGGTGGCGGCAACCGAATGGAAAGGGTTAATACGTTTTACATTACTTCATTTAAGATGTTTTAAAAAAATTATTAAAATTATAAAAGTTTCGTAACATTAATTTTAAGCCTCATATCCGTATGTTACTTACAGAGCATTATATAAATAAATAAATATACATAAAACAACAGAGCCCCCTTAAAACGATCATAATTGATACTATTACTTGCAAAATACGCCACTTAGGCCAATCCCGGTCTTTATATCGCATAATACACTGTCTCACTTAAGACGCATTTTTGGAAAACAGTCTTAACGGGGTTTTACAGCATTTATCAAGGGGTTTTTTGGTAAAACAATTTAGTTTTATTTTAAACATCAGAGAAAAATGATGTGTTTACGAACAAGTTTCCGTTTTTGAATTGAGTCGGCGCTCTGCATAATATGATTATGAAAGAGTCAAAGGTAAGTCTTCATGTTCAAATTTTCTTTCATTACTTCCTTGTATTCAGATAAATCACTTTGTTATTTAGCTGTAAGTTGAACATTAGTAGTGAATTACCAGCAATTAGTTTTTGCGTAGATAATTTAGCTCAATCAGAACGATGATTTGTTTTCAAAAGTGTGCGTTGGGTACGGTTGTGACATGTATTTCTTGTCATTTTCGAGTGAAGATTAAACAGATAAAAAATCTAACTTAAATAAGAAAAAAAAAAAAAAAAAGAAAGGAAAAGTAAAATTCAATACAAAAAAATAGTTCAGAAAGATTTCTTGTGAACTTTGTTTAAAAAAATATCCTTGGTTATATATTGTTATACTATATCCATAAGCTTTGTTTAACTGATGAAGTTGTGTTGTGTCACACATTTCTGATAATAAAAAACGTTATAAACCATTTTGGTATTTTTAACTATTATTATTTAACCTATGGTTTAGGTCTGTCATAACCGACCTGAGGGTGTGGACGGTTGTGCCACTCGCCCTTTGTTGTGTGATTTAATTTTATTAGTAACCCATTATATTTAAGGACAATATTTAAGGATTACTACGCAGACAAATGTTTAAACTGTCATAATTAACTGGTAAATTAACAAAATTATTGCTGATCAAAATAAGTAACCAGTCTCTCTATTTATAATAAAAACCAATGAAGAACATTAAAAATTATTTCATAATATTTTATATAAAAAAGAAGAAGTTGAAACCCAAAAAAATAACATTAAAATGTAAAAAAATATGAAATAATTTCACAAACTATGATACATACTTTATAAACTAAGTCGCCAAATGCTTGTTGCGATATATGAAGTATAAAGAGGCAAATACAAAAACAGGGAGCGAGACGCAGACGAATCACAAAATTTTATTCCAGGTACAAAAAGTATTAATCACAGTTAGTAAAATTATATGATGTGTTACTTCGCAACTAATACTTCCTTTGTTCGTCAAGTTTTCGCACTATATTAAACCCAACCTAAAAGCATGACCAGAATCCAAATGAGTCCCACTTAAAAGGCAAGTATAATAAAACCCAATGATCGCTTATTCTGAGAATCGGTTCTACATCGCTATATCTATGAACAACAAACGTGCACGATGAAGAATGTAAAATGGAAACACGAAATAATAAAATAAAAATGAAGAAAAAACTGCAACGCCGTCACTATGGAATGCCGAGATCTGCTCTTGCTCGAGGATAACAACGAGCGGATGGACGAACCAACGAGCGATGTTCAACCGTCCGAAAAATGCATTGCGAAACTATGCGACGGCGACGTCCTCATATGACGAGAGTAAGACTTTAAGCTGTTTAAATATTTGATAGAGTCACTCTTATAGATATTATATGGTTAAAACTCACTGGGAAATTTCTAGGAGAATTTACTACAGATATTTCAGTTATTTGCAACCGCAAGGTACCGGGATGAAACCAGCGCTACAGAGAAGCTTATGTCATAAAGTAGCGATATGCCCGTTTTTACTTGAAATTATGGGTTGAAACTAAATGCTTCAAACAGAACTAGAGTGAGAGCAATAGGTCGATTTTTTAAATTCTGCATCTTATCACAGTGTCACACTTAATTCGTTCAAAATGTTATTGTAAGTAATAGCAAATCTCGGTTACATGTTTCATGTTATGCGATAACACTATGAGGATAAGTAGGCGTCCAATAATCACGTGATCGATTTTTTACCGATTTTTGGATCCTCACTCTCCCTTAGTGATACGTGGTGATATTCAAAATTAACTTGAACCTTCATTAGAGAAATGAAGTAATTGCTGATTAATAAATTCTATAATATTCGTTCACACAGTGGATTATGTTAAACAACACGTAAAGAAATATTGTTTTCACAATTTCACTCATCATGTAATTGTGTTTGAAGAACTTCATGTAATAAAATTAACATACATTCATAGACTAATTGTATTATTTTTACTTTTTCGCTGACGATACAATGTCATTCTTTGAGTAGATGTAATATCTGTCTTGCCTATAAAATATTTTCAATTTTAATAACTTCAAAGATTTATAGAAACTACGAATAATATAGAAATTATTACAATAAACTTATGTTTCGTACACGGCACGAATGTTTCATTTGTTTTATTATTTTCATTATAATTATTTACGGAGCACAGTGTAAAATATTCTTCTGATTCAGGCATTTTTTAATAAAGATTTGTACTACGATGGAACTTCAAAGCTAATGACATTCCAATTTCCTTCTTGTATCCTTACGCATACAACGTTGATGCCAGTACGCATAAAACGACAGATCTCTATTCACGCGATACGACGACTAATCACAATCGACGCGTATACAAATGATTTCATCTAAAGCGAATGGCAAACTGTTCGGGTGTAACGCTATTTCCGTTGCAATTGTACAGCTTTACTCCCTAGTCGCGCCTTAAGAAGTTTTACTTGAAAAAATAGATGCACCGAAAACACCAACTCTGCAACAAACTTTTATTTGTGACATGTTATGTTATGGGAGAACGGTAACATAAAATAGCAATGTTATCCGAAAATTAGCCCTTAAGTTGTTTAAATATTTTATAGAGTCATTCTTATAGATTTTGTATGTTTTGAAAGCACTACAAAATTTCTACAGATATTTCAGTCATAAGATGTACATATAATCGCAAGGTACCGGGTTCAACTCAGCGTTTTGGACAACCTAATATCATGAAGTACTGATACCCGTTTTGAACTAAAAATGTAAGGATAAAAAATAAATGCACTTATGGCAAGATTTAAACTTAGAATTGTTTAAAAATTCAACCGACCCTCTATATTATATGTTTTGAAAGCACTGAGAAACTGTAAGAAAATTTTCCAGAGATAGTTTTATGGGTTTATAGAGTTTATTTGAAACCACAAGGTGCCAGGTTCAAACCCACGTTGCAAACAACATAATAGTATAGTAAAAATTATTATTAATTGAAAAGATAGGTCAAAAGAATGAAGATGACGCTTTCGAGCAATACTCAAATGCCTTTGACTAGTCAAAATTATAAAAAATAAAACAATGAATAGACATCCTACAAAAGCATATAGTCAGGTTATGTTCTGAATATACCGTTGTAAAATTAATGAAATTAGCACTTAATGTCTTAAAAATCAAATTGTAGCTTATAAGAATAATATAATTATTCAGAACGATTTTGGGCGTGGTCATTATAGTGATATGTAACAGAAAATTATAATTCACATTCATTCATACCTGCAAAATCTAATTCATGCAAGACTGCCCTAGATGGAAGATATTATTTAATGTCCATAAGCCTTTTAAGTTTCATATTTATACATACAACTTATAAGGTTTTACGATATATAGAGGTTTCACAAAAACAATTGCAATCTTTTCCAATTTTATAAAATAGAAAATAAAAATAATGAAATTGTGTAGAAATACACAAAAAACACAAACACGAAAGTAAGTCGCTCCAGTATAAATACGAAAATTACAGCCAAAATCGTATTTAAAATATTAAATTGCATTCATAAATTTAATGTTAATTTATTTCACAAATAATTTTGAACAATTATGTGCACATATATTCTCACATATTTAATTATAATCCGCACGAATTAATAGGAAATTGTTGCAGTACCATAGCGTATGTGACGATTTAAAATTGGGATTATATTTGACATTTAATTTATTTATAAAATTTTAAATATAAACTCATTTACATTTAATTAATTTAAATTAAAAGGTAATAAATTACAAATTAAGGTAAAAAAATATTCATAATAACAAAGTAAGTAGGATAAGCTCAGGTATTTTGTTCCTGTTATTCGATACATATTACCCTGAAAACTCTACCCTACAATATCTCCTTAATTAGACGTTATCACGCCACAAATACTTGTTAATATTTTAATAAAATCAGAATTGCATGGATTTTTGGTTGTAATTAAAATTTATCGGGACAGCAGATACGATTTTTCATACTTTTAGAACTTCAAGCAAAAAAAAATCTTTAAAAAAAATGAAATATTGTGCTATTTGTTTACAATTACTATACATTTCAAAGAATTGTGATATGCTACGCATATGGAAGTAACAATGCACATCCTTGTTAAGTAAACAGTCGTTTTCTTCAAGTTTATGAAAACTAATATGCATGAACATGTTTTTTACTTTATTTCAGCTTCAAATGGCTAATAACGTGCTATACACACAATAAAAACCCTGTTGACTTAAGGACTAACAGAAGTAACGAGGTTCTTAATGTGTCTGCAACTCTCAAATCTAGATCCCTATAATTTGTTAAGCGAGCGAAGCGCGTCATAGACGAAGAGCTGGTGGTAGGCGGTAGGGTAGGTTGACGATAAATCGATAATAGAAAAATTACTAATTAATAATTAAAATATATACATATATATATAAACTAGGCCAGTAAAAATCCGTACTTGTTTTGAACCTTAATTTTATTTTAGAATAGTAGGTATGCCTGTGTCTTTGTGGAAGATCCATGTGGGCGTGTAGCAAGAAGCGTTTAATACTTGCCACACGAATTTATTTTGTGCACGTTTATTGTGTTTAAATTGCTCTTTTTAGCAGTACCCCAAAGTTGAATTCCGTAGGTCCACACGGGTTTGATCAACGCCTTATATATAAGTGATTTGTTGTAAATTGATAATTCTGATTTTCTGTTTAGGAGCCAATAATAATTTTTTAAAATGGAATTATGTGAATAAAGCTTAAAACTGCTCTTCTCGATAACATCTACTATGAAAAGGATGTTGATGCCGTCAAGTGTGATTTTGTTAACCTCGTTAAAGCTATGGTTAGTTAGCGTTGGATTAATTAATTATGTATGTAAATAAATTCAATGATGAGAGTTTTCTATAGAATAATTATTGGAAAAGTTTCGCAGATATTTATCTGTCAGTTGAAATTAAATCAACAAATCAAATGGACATAAAATTTACCAGACTTTGCAAAATGTGTTCATTTCTGAAAAAAGAAACGTGAATCACAATGCCATGTAAAATATTCTTTGTGGCTTTCCACGTATCCGAATGAAAAAATAATATACAATTCCAAAACTGTCTGAAAGTGAATATTAAACAAATATCAAAATAAAAACATTTGTTTTAATTTTATGCTGTTTTATTTAATTAGCGCTGTGCTATTTAAATAGTTTTAATTAGAAAATTTTGTCAAAAATCTTCAAAAATGTGTAGGAAAAAATGTGTTTTTCATTGACATTCTATTCTATTCATATAGATAACATTTTCTCTTGGAGATTTTGGAGTAAAACAATTCATCAGTAGCATTGCATTAGCATTAGATGTAGATAATGCAATAGCACTAGTAATTTGAGGTTTTGAGGTGTACTATATGTTAACCTAAAACAGAATCAAATATAATTACAAAGCAATGGTTCCAAGGATCTCATTTGGTAATATTACGTTGTATATGGTAGACTGAACATTGAAAATGTAGGATCAATGAAATCATTGATAAACAAATCGCCTCATATTAGGACACTGTTAGTTGTATTAACAACTTATTAAGGCTCTTGAAAATCGTAATTTTTAAAGCGGTGGATATTGAATACATAATTGAGATTTTGACCTATTTTTATTTTAAATTTACATCTCAGAATTCGTAAACCAATAAAATTACTCTTGAAAAAAAATTCTCAGAAATAAATATGGTCAGAATACAGAAGGATATAGCAGTTTGCATAAAAACTATTTTATGAAAACAGTATCAAATGTTACAAAGAAATTACATAGAAATAGTTTCAAGAATTTCGCTTTGTAGCATTAGTCAGTGGCTGGTTTTATTAACAATTTTCTTATATAGACTTTTAGAAATTGCAATTTTGAAAGTGATTGACACGAAATTCATCGGTCTTTCACCTAGAATTTTTATAAACTTATTGTAGTTAAAAATTATTTTTGAGAAATCAAGCGCCACAAACGAATCAACAAAATTGGTGTTCGAAGACAATTTATAGAAAATGGACATACTTGAAGTAAAGTAGGAGTAAATATAATTTGCAGAAAAAAACTAGTTAATAAAAACATTACGAAATGTAATTTCATATTTTTTTGTATCAGTTTCTGGTAAGCTGGTTTTTAATAGCAATATAAACTTTTTTTTAGGTTGATTCGTAACAAATACATCGTAATTAGTATATATTGGAATTCAGTAAAATAATTGTATATTATTTTTTCATTCTGATACGTGGAAAGCCACAAAGAATATTTTACACTTCGTCGTGATTCACGTTTCTTTTTTCAGAAATGAACACATTTTGCAAAGTGTGGTAAATTTCGTCTTTTTGATTTGTTGATTTAATTACAACTGAGAGATCTTAGTATTCAGAAATCCTAACGACATTTAGAACAAATATAAAAATTTTCAAAAAAAAAGCTAATGGTAAGTTAAGTCTTGTAAAAACACTTAGTAATAAATAGCAAAATGACCTTTATGAGGCAACCCAGTAGTAAATCCTATTTCAATATAATTATAACATATATTTCAAAGCTGATTGCATATATTACATTACAATATTTTTCCTTAAATTTTGTGCTTTTAAGAATAAAACATTGTGAAAATTACGTAGTCTTACAGGATCATGATATTTTTTCCATGTCTAGGCGTCACTGAATTGGCATTCTATTAAGTACTACCAAAAATTGGCTGATGTTCCATAATAGAATCGGCGCAGATATTAAAAAAAACTATTTAAATTTTGGACAATTTTATAAATATACTTTTCCACAATCAAAATATTTGACACTTGATATATTCGCCACGTTCGAGTATATCTCGAGACAAATATAACTTTTTGTGGCAGTAAATAAGGTTTACATACACTAGTTTTAGTAGAACTATGGAGTCATAATAACGGGATCATATTTTTAGAGTTTCATACAATTATATAATTACTTATTAGAAATAAATTTACAAAACGGTATCCAGCTCTCATATTATTTTTATGTCACAATTTCTTTCACAGCTTGTGACAGATCTAGCTAGGGCATTGCGGCACGTATGTACATATACGGCTCGTAGCAATAAAACGAAAAACATCGTCTCGTTAAAACTATTCGAATAAACAAAAGGGATTTCGCTAATTCTCGGTATATGACGCCGTCGTGCATGAATAGAAACGCAAAAGATCAGCGTTTTGTAGATAACTTAAACGAGCGCGGAAATCCGTACGGTACACAAATGTCGTTAGTAATTGAGTAATCCGGACATATAGTATGTACGAACAACATGAAATGATCACACCACGATGATAAAGTGATCCATCACAGTCGTAGAAATAAGCGTACATAAAAACATAGGGCCCGAAAAAGTTTAGCCTTCGAAGAGGAACCGAATACACGATGGGCGAAGAGCTAGGGATTGCAAAATCGAGACTCCTCAAGCACATTTTCCATATAAATTACAATCTGTTTATTTCATGAAATCTGATTATTTTGTTAGTTTTTTTTTACAAAAGGCAACTCAATGGTTTACGTTTCCAGTTGTGATTATATTTACATTACATACCAAGAAGAGTACTTTTGACTTTTTTTGACTAAAGAGCTTTTTTTAACTTAAAAACACATTTTTGATCTAAGCTTTGAAAATAAGATGGATGTAACAACGCCTAAACAAATATTGTTTTCGCAACTTCGGTCATCATGTAATTGTGTTTGAAGAACTTCATGTAATTAAAATCAACATACATTCATTGACTGCTTGTATTTTTTTTACTTTTTCGTTGGCGATATAATCTCATTCTTCAGACAGCTGTAATATCTGTCTTGTCTAAAAATATTTTGCACTTTAATAACTTCAAAGATTTATAGAAACTACAAATAATATAGAAATAATTTCTATATCAATAAACTTACTAATCATTAATCTTATTAATCAATATTTTCAAGGAATGGTGTAAAATATTCTTCCGATTCAGGCATTTTTCATTAAATCAAAATCAGTACTACGATGTAACTTTAAAATGTTTATTCAGCTATGCCGATTTCCTTTTTGATATCGAAACACATACAACGTTGATGCCGGTAAGCCACGACAGATCTCTATTCACATACAAGACGTCCAATCACAATCAACCGGTATAGAAATGATTTCATTGAGAGCCGTAACGTATTACCGTTGCATTTATATGGATTTACACCCTAGTTACTTCAAAAAAATTTACACGAACGTTACGAAAAGTGTGATCGGACAAGACAAAGAGATTGAGTTGAGTTTAACATCTAAGTTAAATTTCGTATAATGAAGCAAACATCATAATAATCGCTTTATAATGCAATTAATAATATTATAAAGTTTTCATATTAATAACTCCGAGTGAGCTCTGAAGAATTAACAGTGCACCACCATTAATGGTAATTTTGAGTATCTTGACGTACATTTAATAAAATAAATTACAACTTTAAACAACAATTGCTATTTAAACTACCAAAATTAACTTTTATGATTATTAACTCCCATATTTTATTAATAACTGTACATATTTTATTATTAACTTACTAAAATAATCGCAAAAAATAGATCAATAAGGATGTTGTTTTCTCTAAATACCCTCCATTTGTTCTCGACGCAAAAAAGTATTTAATTTGATATGTAATGTATAATAGATTTAATGAAGTAGAAGATTAAATATATATATATATTTTTTTAAATTAAAACAGCAAAACAATTAACTAGTCATTTGTAAACTTGAATATTGACATAAATGTCTCAATTTTTAAAGGTATATTGTATTTTTTTATTTGGAATAATTTTCAAACTGATATATTTCTCTACATTAATTAAAAGCATACGTTAATTATACTATGATTTCCTTAGATTTCAGAATGTATAAAATTTTACAACTAAATTTGGAAATATAGAGTAAAACTATATACATATACAATAAAATATAAGGTAAATAATCAACTGGATGTACAATATTAGTTGAATTAATGACATATAGGTTATTTATTTATTTAAAAATTAGGCTTGCATAAAATTTCTCTGAAAATTTTCCTTTACAATTATGGAAATTTGGCGTTAATTAATGTTGACAAAAAATATTGTATAGTATAATAACATTTAATACAATATAATTGATGAGAGTGAACATCAACATGAAGTGCATATCACTTATAGTTCAGTCATTTAAGCTTAAATTAGGTAAGAATCTCGAAATTCCAGATATCCAGCTGTGAGTCTGTAAATACTTGTATATTGACACAAAAGGGTGTTACGCAACATATGCAGGTTTTGAGACAACTTTTAGGTGCCAATATACAAGTATTTACAGACTTACAGCTGGGTATCTCGAATTCCGAGGTGAACTAGCTATAATGAATGCACTATTAGCTCTATTGATGGTTTAAAATATCAGAAGTCAGAAAATAGACTCAATTTCATTAATTTCTGATATGAGAAACCACTCGAAAATCAAAATTTGAGCAGTTACATTCCGAAGCTTGAAATAAATAATTTAGGAAATGAACTAAGGCACAATTTTTACAAATTAAAGTTGAATTCAATTTTGTATTAATGAAAAAATAAGTTACAAAAATACATACAAATTGTTTTCTCTAGTATTTCTTCACAATGTCTTCCCTAGTATTTTATTAATTCCCGCGGCCCTGGGGTTGAGCAACACTGGTTTGAAGCCGTATTGTATAAAACAGGTGTGTACTACGTCGATCCATCTCAATCGACAGTCCGTATAATGCGCATTCATACTATACGACCATTTCGTCTAGAGGTCCATATTTACAATGCAACGATTCAATTTCGACGAAATCAGGCAACAACGCGTTTCGCGGTCGATTTGAGTGCAGGCAAATATGTTGCAATTCGATTTTCTCGATCAATAAATAAATTATAAAGACTAAGCAGTTATCTATTAGTATAATTACTTTCTATTTTACTTAATGGTCATTATTAAGCGGGTCATTTAGCACCATATGACATTGTAATAATTTACTGTTACACTGATTTTTATAACTATTTTCATTGTTCTATGAGCTGTTGTTATAATTTCTAGTTGTCCCTTCTCTCTCTAATGAAATTTGAAGTGTGATGTGATATATTGTAATAATTCGTCGAAAGACTAATTTCACTTGGAAACATATTTAGATCTATATTTTCAAGAGAAAACGGATATCACTACTGCTTGATATCAAGTTTTGCATAGCAAGAAATTTTAGCTCAAAACTTTGAGGTTGAAGTGTAATCTGTAATTATTATTATTAGAATTACAATAACTTCCCGAAAGAGAAGTTTATGCTTTCGCCAGAAAATACAATACAAATACAGAAAATTTTTGAAAGTGGCTAAAATTATTTTTTTTACAATACAATATGCTAAAGTATGGAATGATAAACTGTTTTTTACAATAAACAGTTGATAATTTTATCGTCATTATTTTTGAAAGTGGCCAATTTTTTTTAGTAAATGTGCCATATGCGACTTACATCTAGTTATAATAGTAGTTTATTCAATGTTTTAAATTATATTGGTTCTCTGGACAAAGTTCTGCCCTTGCAATCTCAATGTTCTAAGTTCATATCCCACTTTTTGTGTAACCTGATATCAAGCAGTAGTGATATTCGTTTTTACTTCTAAACGTAGATCAAAAATGTGTTTCGAAGTAAAAATAGCCATGTTGGCATTGCTGCGAAAGAAGTTATACAGTAGAGTCTAGATTAAGCTAATTGCTGTCGATAGGCATTCGGATAATCAAAAATCCGGATAATCGAATGTATGAAGAATAATGTTGTGTATTAATTAAAAATAACAAATACATACATAGATATCAACGAAAATAATTAATCATCCAAAAATTCGAATTGTAGATATGTACATGCATATAAATTGGCCGGGGTTGGTGGTCCGGATAATCGCGAATCCTTATAACCGAGGGCCGGATAAACGAGGTATATGGTATAAAAAAATATACATGGTGGTATTAGTAGCTACTTACAGGCTGGCAATAACAGGAATGAGTGATAATTTATATAAATGCAAATTAGTTAGTATTAGAATAATATAGTAAAAACAGATTCTTAGATTAAGCGTATACGAATTAAATTTCATCAATTCAACAGAAATTATTGTAGTTAAGATTAAGACAAATTTTTATATTGTAAGGAAAAATTGTTATGTAAGATACTAATTTGAAGTATGTAAAACTATTCACAACTGGAAAGACTGAAAATTGTCAAGATACTAATTTGAAGTACGTAGAATTATTCACAACTAGAAAGGACAACCACTGGGTTGCCTTATAATAATAGCCATCTGTAAAATCTATCAAAACAATTACAAAATTGCCTACATGAAAGACGCAGATTGTAATTCATATGGATAAAAAAGTAAAAAAATATCTAGTCTAGCTACTGGTGTATGTTATACATACGTTATAGATGTTTCAATTTTCTGAAAATTTTTTTTTTTTTTCCTGAAAAATATAAAAAACGACGTTTATATTGCAATGTATTAAATTCACAATAATTGCAGGAAATTTATTAGACTTTTACTATATCAACTCTCAAAACCAATAATAATCTTAGTTCAATTTCTGCAACGAAACGATAACTAACTATCTCCATAAAATATAGACATATTGCAATTCATATAGAAAAAATAAATAAAAACTGAAGAAAATATCCATCATCATCTGTTACACTATAGATGTATAGAATGCGGATCAGGTCCGATCATCCTGGATGAGTTTGTGATGATACAAACACGCGAAAAGCGCTTTTGAAGTACGACAATAATGATGAGATGGATATATACATCATGGCCATGTTATATATATATATATATATATATATATATATATATATATATATATATATATAGCTAAAGGTATCAATATTTTATGAGATCGCACATAAAATAATTGAGTTACGAAAAAAAATGATACTCTTTTCGTGTTGAAACGATACAGTGCCACTCTACTGGCTTCTTTTTTAACCAGATCATTCTGTGACAAAAAATGTATACTTTATGGTGAAGTATTTTTTACACATATAGCTAGGAAGAATTTCGAGGAAATTTATATTCAATGGGAACACATATAGGGAGATTATGATTTTAGGTCCGGTGTTTAGAATTTGAATTTTTTTTATTTAATTTACTATCAACATAATCGAATCGATGATAAATGACGACTTCTATCTATCGGTTGAGATATCTCTAATAATATCGCTATGTATTTAAAATGAAATTCTTTCATTCATTTCATAAATTACTCATATTAAATCGATTTATCTGCAGGGTTATAAGATAAACTTAGATAGTTAGTTAAACAATAAATAAATTTTTATAGCTGTCTGAGTAGCTAATTTAGCTTTTTTTATTTCAATATCAGTGAAGATTTTTATGTCAACCTTTTCCATAATGGTGACTTTTTATGTCAACATTTTATTCAATTTTTTTGGAACTAAAATCTTATTATTCAAAATATTTGTGATTAGAAGATACTTGCAAAACATGCCAGTTTCAAACAAGGAATAAAAAAATGTCTGTAATAAAATTAATTGTTTGGATTAATTAGAAATATAGTAATAAATATAAATTAATTTTTGTTATCGTGACAGTTAATTTTCGGGTACAAATGTATATTTCAAAAAAAGTGTTGTATATATATACACTAGGGTGGTCCTTAATATGGACATTTTCAAATTTCCTTGCTCCCAAGAGCTCAAATGGTTCCAAAATAATAAAAAACAATTCTCTCAAAGTTTTAGCTCTTAATATTGTTTAGATAGTGCGCAATTCAATCAAAGTTTTGTATGGAAATAGCATAAAAAAATTTTCAAAAATTTTAAAAATGTTTTTAGATATAATTAAGCGAACAAATGAATGAGTTTTATTCAAAATTTATCGCTAAGTTATATCTATTTTTTTTTTAATTTTCAAAATTTTGTCAAGCTATTTCCATACGAAGTTTGATTGAATTGCGCACTATCTAAACGTTAATATTAAGAGCTAAAACTTTCAAAGAAATGTTTTTTATGAATTTGGAACCATTTGAGCCCCTGGGAGCAAGGAAATTCGAAAATGTCCATATTAAGGACCACCCTAATATACACATTATATACAATATAATAATTTATAAAATGGTAGATAGTAGATAATGATAATTCATTCAGATTTAAAAAAGAAAAACTGAATTTTTTTTAAACTATTTTTAAAAAGACTTCCAACGTTTCGGATCCCTTCTTGAATATTATTCAGAAGCATATAAAAACCACATAGAATGAACAAAATACTTAATTAGCAGAAATATTTGAGAAAAAAATCACTTACATATTTAATTTAGAAAAATATAAATTAAAAATAAAATATAACTGCTACCTATTTAGAAGTGATGTGCAAAAATAATCATTTCTTCTTCTTGTTGAAAACCAAAGAATTTTATTGCACACATCACATCAAAATGGTTGTTATTATAATTAATTTTTAACTAAATTTTTTAAGTTAAATATGTAATTATTTTTCATAAATATGATTGTTAATTTAGACTTTTCTTCATTTTATGTACTCTTTATATTTAAAAAAAAAAATTATGTGATTTATCCACCGAGAATAAATGAATCTTTACAATAAATAAATAAATAAATGAGTCAATTGTAAATTTCTAATGAAAATGATTAAAATAGTAATTTGATTTATCTTTTTAATATGTAGAAGCAATGCTGTAAAAAAGCTTTTTGCTTATATTATATATAGCAATTTTACGTTTTAACAAACTCAATGTCTAAACATCAAAATATTCCTTTTGTCATATTTATACCTACAACAAAAAGTCTTCGCAATGTAGACACACTAGATTATTATTTCATGCCACCGAAACCAAAAAAACAGGGTAAAAATAAATATAAATAAAAACTTTTGATCGTATAGGAACGAGTTTCGTAAGAGCAGACAAATTCAAATATTTGTGATACATTAGCTAGGTATCACAAATATTGAAATAAAGTAAAAAAAATAATATAGAGAACAATGCTTCGAACCAATTCTTGAAACATGTCAGACCAAAATAAATATTCCGATATGCCTCTAAGTTCGAACAAAGCACTCCAGACAACAAAATACATAAACACATATAAGAAAACTAATTTTTAAAACATATATATGCTATGATATACCGACGAATTACATTTATACTCCTCTAATAAAGGATATATTTCATAAAAATGAAGCTTGGCTTACAAGTGTGGTGACGTACATTAAATCATATTGAATATTCAACAGCTTTAGATATTCAAATTTTTCACGAAATGTACATCCTGAAATGGACACATCGCATAATTTTTTGCGAATATAAAATAATAATAAAATCTGCGCTTCGTGATGATATATGAGTTCGTTTTAAAAGGCAGAACGAGCTTTTGGGATTGTAGGAAACACATATGATAACAAACGGAGAAAAATCCTCTCCACGTGTTACGATTGCTGCTGGAATAATTATAACATAATTCACCTAACACCTTTTGGTATTATTTTATATAATTGTTAAAGTATTTAATTAATATCTCAGACGGATATTAGTTATAATTAAAACGCTTGCAGTTTAAATGCAATCCTGAGAATTTCATAGAACTTTGTAGTTTTGGCAATTTACCAAATTGCTAATTTAACTTAAAAACATTCCAGTAAAGAAGTCATCGACAGAGAAACTCGAAACAACTGATGTATAATATGAACGTTCTTGCGGCTTAGTAAGTATATAAAAACAATTAGTGTACCCATTTTTTTATAACTTTAAGAAATGAATTTAAGAAAGAAGAGATTGAAAATTTACTCATAAGTGACATGGATTTCTATTCGATTTTGTAATTATTCACGTTGTTCGTAAAATTTTATATAACCGTATCAACTTT
>NW_020538040.1:141653858-141684083 GCF_003426905.1 Ctenocephalides felis
TTTTACAAATAGCTACCCATACACTAGCGTTCTTTCCTCTAGGAAAACCGTTATTCCTGACGGAAAGGGGATTCCCGAAGGAAAGATTTGTGTGTTAGTGAAGCGTGACATGACGCTCCAGCATTACTAATTTCTTTCGGGGATGTCCCGACGTTCCTGCCCAAGACATAGTTAGTGGGCACGTAGTTTTCGCGCAGGTTATGTAGTCGCGTTGTTCTTTCTTGTTGCGTGGTTGGACACGGGTTGTTCTTGTGCAATAATAATATTATTGTTTTTTTGTGAATAATAAATAATATTAATATTAATATGGAGGAAGAATTGAGATTGACTCAAGTAACCGAACTGAACGATGATGATTGTGAAGAGAAAAGTGAAAAAGGTGACATAAGAAATGTCCCAAAAGGGATTTTGAAAGAATTTATTGAGACTTATAGAGCTCATCCAGCTTTGTGGCAGATACAGAATAAAGAACTATACCAAAACCGTAATTTAAAAAATAAAGGCTACTTGGAATTGCTAAAGATTTGAGAAAGTACGATTCACATGCTGACCACAAAACAGTAAAACAAAAAATTCAATCAATTAGAGGATCCTTCCGCAAAGAATTTAAAAAGGCAAGTATACACTTGTTAATACTCGTAGTTATACATAGATAGCTGTCCCAAAGGGTGCAAAATAGTAAATAGTTTAATATTATTTAAAGGTCGAAAAGTCAAAGCGATCAGGCAGAGGTGTTGACGAACTTTATAAATCACATTTGTGGTATTTCAAGTTATTGATGTTTTTAGTAGATCATGAACTACCAACCAGTAGTTGTGACAACATCAATGAGTCAACAAATAGCCCATTTCAAGAACCTGTGGAGGAAATAGACGAGCCCAACGAAGGCAATGAAACCAACGAAGTATTCATTACAATCATTTTATCATTCATTTTTATTACAAAATTAGATAGGTAATTGAAAAATCTTATTATAAATTTCTACTCATAAACCAATATATTTCTTGATTATGCTTTCCCTTTTGCCACCATTGCATGTTGCCAAGGAACACTACCATCACCGTTGAAGTAATAAAGGTATCTATCGCGGCTGCGTTTTGCCTCCAAAGTCATATTACGAGTTAAATTCTGCAGTCCATAAAAGTCACCAGTATCAGTTCGCCAATCCCCATCTTTGCGTAGTTCATGAGAGCTTTTATCTTCCGAGTCCACACTTTTCTGACTGAAATATGATGCACTGTTGCGCCGCAAAAAATTATGCAGAGCACAAATTGCCATTATAACTAATGTTGTGTTTTCCGGTTTCAAGGCAATTGCGGTATGAAGCACTCTGAATCGAGAAGCAACAATTCCAAAAACATTCTCAACAACATTTCTAGCCCTGGATAATCGGTAATTAAAAATTCGTTTTTCATAGGTCAATTCCACTTGACTAAATGGCTTCAAATATGTGAATGCAAGGCAAACGCCTCATCTCCCACAAAAACGAAGTTGAGATGCTCGATGTTATCTACTATTTGTGGTATATTTAACTGATCGTTGATAAGTTTGTCATAAAACTTAGTGTATTCCAAAATACCACCATCTGAATTTCTTCCATTTTTTCCGACATCAGCATAAACAAACTCGTAATTTGCATTTACTAATGCCATCAACACAATTCTATAAAAATTTTTATAATTGTAGTAAAGTGCTCCTGTGTTTGGCGGACATGCGATTCTAATATGTTTGCCATCCATTGCTCCGCCACAGTTAGGAAATTGCCAACGGGTATCAAAATCTTCCGCAATCTTCTTCCATTCTGCTGTAGTAGTAGGAAACTAAAAATAAAGTTATATGTGTTAAAAAAGTAAAAACTTATATTCGAAGTATGTAACATATAAATATTTTTTAGGGAATAGCACATAATGCAGAGTCAGTGGTTAATACTAATATTAACACCAACAACAAGAAATATAGGAATGCAGACGGTCATAGCCCTGCACAAAACAAAAAAATCTGTGAAGACAGGGAGCGGAAATTATTTCTTGCAAAGTGTACTGAGGCACTAAACTCCAAACCAACAGAAAATGATGCCCTGGGTCAATACATAAGTGCAAAATTGGAAAAAGTCGTAAACCCAGAACAAAAGATGTATGCTGAAGCATTGCTAACTAAAGTACTTAATAAGGCAATAATGGGTCAATTGAATGAATTCGTAGATGTAACCTACAGTAATGTAGGACTTTATCCTTCTAATAATTTTTCTCATGTGTCGCCAGGGTCCTCGGCCCATTCCTCATTAGCGTCTAATTCCTTTCCGTCTCCTTCCCTATCAAACAATTATTCCACAGCGGAATCTACTCCTGCTGAAAATGTTAGCCCTATGGAAGGTTTGCGAGCTTATTTTTCCTCAGCAGGTCGTGAATAACAATTATATAATTTTTTTACGTTTTCTTGTTATAATTAGGATGAGTTTTTTAGTTTATTTGTATTTGTTAAAATAAAGAGAGGACTTTTTGCACAAGGTATTGTACTTACTTTCATATATTCCTTTTGCAGAACTTCATAGATGACTCTACATATTTCGGGAATTATGCTACCTAATGATTGTGGAGAAATGCCACTACTGAATTTTGAACATTCTTAGCTTCTTCCAGTAGCTAAGAATCTTAACGTTACAATAAGTCGCTCTTCTGCTGGTATACTATCTCTCATTTGAGTATTTTGTTTTTGTATATATGGGCCAACTAATTTCAACAACTTGTCAAACACGTCTGCACTCATCCTTAGATAATTTTTAAAATCGTCGGGTTCATTCCTTTTTAGTTCTTTCAAAAGCTTCATATCGCCGTATTTCGCTCGTTGCAGTAACCATGTTTTGGACCAGGCACGTCTTTTCTTTTTTCTTTGTTGCTTAAAAACGAAGCCTTCACTTACTAACCCAGCACATGTGATAGCAATAATTCTTCGTCTTCTTTCCATAAATAATAATAATGCAAAATAGAAAATTATTTAATATTTTTTTATATAACCGCACTAGTACTCAGCACTATACACTCTGTAAATTTATCGTTTCACAATTAGCAAAATCCTTTTGTCAAAAGTAAAGTGATCGATCGTCAGGATAGATGTGTCTAAAAATGATAAATTTACACACTAACCAGCATGCTTTCCGTACAGATCCACTTTTAGGAAGAAAGATTGCAGAAAATATATTTTACGTTAGTGTGCTGTAACAGGATTATTTTCCTCATGAATGTGAGATGACAAGTCTAACAGGAAAATACGACAAGAAAGATGGTAGGAAACAGTTTGTGTTAGTGGGTGATCAACAGATTTTTTTCCCTTTGGTAATCTGACAGGAAAAACCGTCAACGGAAAGAACTGCATGAAAGAACGCAAGTGTATGGGTAGCTAATGCAACAATTCAATTTCGACGAAATCAGGCAACAACGCGTTTCGCGGTCGAATTGAGTGCAGGCAAATATGTTGCAATTCGATTTTACTGATCAATAAATAAATTATAAAGAGTAAATGATTGCATTGTAATAGTATAATTACTTTTCATTTTATTATATGGGCTTTAAGTCGTTTAGCCTCATATTATATTGTAGAAACTTACTGCTAGATTATTTTCTTTTTTGAGCAGCGATGAGAGCTATTCTCAGTGTTCTAGGCGCTGTTGCAATTTATATAATATATTCTACTAACTAGCTCTATTAAAAATAAAAAAAAATTAATAGGACTATTTTGTTTTAATGGAATTTATAGATAATACTAAAATGTGATGCAATATATTGCAGCAATGTTCCGAAAAGCTATTTTCACTTGGAAACATTATTAAACCTATAATTTCAAGTAAAACTGATATCAATACTGCTTAATATCAGATTGTACGTAGCACGAAATTTTAACTCGAAGCCTTGTTGTTCCAAAGCGGTTATTGCACTGTAAACGAAATTACTTTGATTATTATTATTATTACATTGTTACTAATATTAACCCTTTCCACTCGGATGCCGCCGCAAAATACAACTAATCTCGCAATTAGCGAGTGGGAAGGATTAATAACTTTCCGAAGAAAAAGTTATGTTTTCGACAGAAAATCTAAGCTTAGAATAATAAACTTGATTTTCAAAATGAAATCAAAATTCAAAATTTAGTCGCCGTTATTTTAAAAGTTATTATGTAACCTATTCTATCTACCTACCTATTCTATTCACGTACACTTCTTCTATTGAATTTACATCCAATTTTTGCTATTTTAAGTTCAACCAATTTTTTGTTATTTTTTTTTTATTATCATTATATATTTCTATATCAGAAATTTTTATTTTGAGTAAAATAGTTAAACGTATTTAGTATTATCAATTAGTTTTTTATACAAATTACTGGAATAGGAACTCGGTACCTTTTTCATGCCAGTCGACCATATATTATATTAGCAAATAATTTAATATAGGTCGCAAAATTTATATAAAGTCAATGAAAATCCCTACATATATCAAAATCGTAACAAACGTTGGGAAAAATTGATCACACCAATAAAAACTGATGTGCAATATGAAGATTTCTCTATTAATTTCAAGTTCCACATTATGTGCAACTTGATATCAAGCAGTAGTAATATCCATCTCTACTGGTAAATGTAGTTCAAAAAGGCGTTTTCAAGCAAAAATAATATTACTGTCAAAAATGAAAGTTTAAAAAAATTGCGATATGTTTTTAATAGTTAGTGCTAACAGTAGTAGGAATAAATAAGAGATTAAATGCACGGAAATGATATTAGAATGATATAGTATAAATATATTCCTATAATACAAAGTATATTTTAAGTGAAAGGTAAATTGTAGTAAAAAATATAAAATTAATTTTCAAAATGTAATTGCAAAATGTTAAGTCTAATTAAACTAGTTAAAATACTAGTTTTAAGTAAGGAGAGTCAGTTGGTTACTTTTTGAATAGTTATCTGTAAAATTGAATAACAATGCGATCATGGAAGATACAAATTAGTTCGTATTAAAAAAATACATAAATATATATAAAGCAGTCTAGCCACTGGCATTTCTTCGTAATTATAGATGCTTTAATTTTTTTATTTTTTTCTTTATAATTTCTTTTATGAAAAACATGAATATAAAGTACTTTAATGCAATTTTACAAAATTACAGGTTCACACAATTTATTAGATTTTTGCTATATCAATTGCCAAAACCAATAATAATCTTGGTATAATTTCTGTAACGAAACAATAACTATATGTCCTCATGAAATATAGACATATTGCAATTCATACAGAAGAAATAAATAAAAACTGAAGAAAATATCCATCATCATCTGTTACACTATAGATGTATAGAATGCGGATCAGGTCCGATCATCCTGGATGAGTTTGTGATGATACAAACACGCGAAAAGCGCTTTTGAAGTACGACAATAATGATGAGATGGATATATACACCATGGCCATGTTATATATATATATATATATATATATATATATATATATATATATATATATATATATATAGCTAAAGGTATCAATATTTTATGAGATCGCACATAAAATAATTGAGTTACGAAAAAAAATGATACTCTTTTCGTGTTGAAACGATACAGTGCCACTCTACTGGCTTCTTTTTTAACCAGATCATTCTGTGACAAAAAATGTATACTTTATGGTGAAGTATTTTTTACACGGATAGCTAGGAAGAATTTCGAGGAAATTTATATTCAATAGAAACACATATGGGAAGATTATGATTTTAGGACCGGTGTTTAGAATTTCAATTTTTTTTTATTTCATTTACTATCAACATAATCGATGATAAATGACGACTTCTATCTATCGGTTGAGATATCTCTAATAATATAGCTTTGTGTTTAGAATCAAATTATTTCATTCACTTCTTAAATTACTCATATTGAATCGATTTATCTGCAAGATTATAAGATAAACCTTAATAGTTAGTTAATAGAGTAGCTAATTTAGCCCTTCTTATTTCAATTCCAATGAAGATTTTTATGTCAACCTTTTCCTTAATGGTAACTTTTTATGTCAGCATTTTATTTAAATTTTTTGTAACTAAAATCTTACTATTTAAAAGATTTTTTATTAGAAGATACTTGCAAAACATACCAGTTTCAAACAGAGAATAAAAAAAATCAATAATAAAATTAATTGTTTGGATTAATTAGAAATATAGTAATAAATATAAATTAATTTTTGTTATCGTGACAGTTAATTTTCGGGTACGAATGTATATTTCAAAAAAAGTGTTGTATATATACACTAGAGTGGTCCTTAATATGGACATTTTCGAATTTCCTTGCTCCCAAGGGCTCAAATGGTTCCAAATTGATAAACTATTCTCTCAAAGTTTTAGCTCTTAATATTGTTTTTAGATAGTGCGCAATTCAATCAAAGTTTTGTATGGAAATAGCATAAAATTTTTTTCAAAAATTTTAACAAGGTTTTTAGATATAATTTAGCGAACAAATGAATGAGTTTTATTCAAAATTTATCGCTAAGTTATACCTAATTTTTTTTTTTAATTTTTAAAATTTTGTCCATGGTCTTTCCATACGAAGTTTGATTGAATTGCGCACTATCTAAAAGTTAATATTAAAAGCTAAAACTTTCAGAGAATTGTTTTTTATCAATTTGAAACCATTTGAGCCCTTGGGAGCAAGGAGATTCGAAAATGTCCATATTAAGGACCACCCTAATATACACATTATATACAATATAATAATTTGTAAAATGGTAGATAGTAGATAATGATAATTCATTCAGATTTAAAAAAGAAAAAACTGAATTGTTTTTTAAACTATTTTTAAAAAGACTTCCATACGTTTCGGATCCCTTCTTGAAATATTATTCAGAAGCACATAAAAACCACATAGAACGAACAAAAATCTTAACAGACATATTTGAGAAAAAAATTACATATTTCATTTAGAAAAATATAAATTAAAAATAAAATATAACTGCTACCTATTTAGAAGTGATGTGCAAAAAATAATCATTTCTTCTTTAGTTGAAAACCAAAGAATTTTATTGCACACATCACATCAAAATGGTTGTTACTTATAATTAATTTTTAACTAAATTTTTTAAGTTAAATATGTAATTATTTTCATAAATATGATTGTTATTTAGACTTTTCTTCATTTTATGTACTCTTTATATTTAAAAAAAAATTATGTGATTTATCGAGAATAAATGAATCTTTACAATAAATAAATAAATAAATGAGTCAATTGTAAAATTTCTAATGAAAATTATTTAAAATAGTAATTTGATTTATCTTTTTAATATGTAGAAGCATGCCTGTAAAAAAGCTTTTTGCTTGTATTATATATAGTAATTTTACGTTTTAACAAACTCAATGTCTAACCATCAAAATATTCCTTTTGTCATATTTATACCTACAACAAAAAGTCTTCGCAATGTAGACACACCAGATTATTATTTCATGCCACCGAAACCAAAAAAAACAGGGTAAAAAATAAATATAAATAAAAACTTTTGATCGTATAAGAACGAGTTTCGTAAGAGAGCAGACAAATTCAAATATTTGTGATACATTAGCTAGGTATCACAAATATTGAAATAAAGTAAAAAAAATAATATAGAGAACAATGCTTCGAACCAATTCTTGAAACATGTCAGACCAAAATAAATATTCCGATATGCCTCTAAGTTCGAACAAAGCACTCCAGACAACAAAATACATAAAACACACATGAAAAACTAATTTTTAAAACATATATATATATATGCTATGATATACCGACGAATTACATTTATACTCCTCTAATAAAGGATATATATCATAAAAATGAAGCTTGGCTTACAAGTGTGGTGACGTACATTAAATCATATTGAATATTCAACAGCTTTAGATATTTAAATTTTTCACGAAATGTACATCCTGAAATGGACACATCGCATAATTTTTTGCGAATATAAAATAATAATAAAATCTGCGCTTCGTGATGATATATGAGTTCGTTTTAAAAGGCAGAACGAGCTTTTGGATTGTAGGAAAACAAGTTATGATAACAAACGGAGAAAAATCCTCTCCACGTGTTACGATTGCTGCTGGAATAATTTATAACATAATTCACCTAACACCTTTTGGTATTATTTTATATAATTGTTAAAGTATTTAATTAATATCTCAGACGGATATTAGTTATAATTAAAACGCTTGCAGTTTAAATGCAATCCTGAGAATTTCATAGAACGTTGTAGTTTTGGCAATTTACCAAATTGCTAATTTAACTTAAAACATTCCAGTAAAGAAGTCATCGACAGAGAAACTCGAAACAACTGATGTATAATATGAACGTTCTTGCGGCTTAGTAAAGTATAATAAAAACAATTAGTGTACCCATTTTTTTATAACTTTAAGAAATGAATTTAAGAAAGAAGAGATTGAAAATTTACTCATAAGTGACATGGATTTCTATTCGATTTTGTAATTATTCACGTTGTTCGTAAAATTTTATATAACCGTATCAACTTTGAAAAAAAACATAAATTTTGTCAAAAGTACATATTTTCTTATTCATGAAAATTTAGAATCGACATTTAGGAGCGACTTAGGAGTTTCTTACAACTAGGTTTTCATATTATATATATATATATATTCATAAAATTAAAGCAAACTCACTTTATAAAAACGCATCTAAAAGATTGTATAGTGATATCATAGATAGCTAAATGTTCGAAATGATTGAGGCGATAAAAAAATAGAGCCTTGGTTGGGAAATTTATACAAATATAAAATAATATTCATTGTTTATTTTCTTTCTTATATTTTGTACGGATTTTTTAAAGATTTTGTCAAAAAAACATATTTAGAAGTAAAGCTTTATTTTATTTTATTGATTTCATGAACTTATTATGTTCATAAATATGGCAATCTAAGTTTTATAAATATCCACTAACTTCAGTTGGAATAAATTTCTATATATATTTAATTAGACATAACATAATTTTTTAAATTTTCTTATTATTTCCACTGTTCATAACGATGTCGAACTTATTTTATAAAAACGAATAAACTTTTATTGGAAAATTTATAAATCCAGTTAATTCATAGAATTATAATCAAGGCTATGAAAATACTAGTGACTCAATAATCCTGAACTTATATATTTGATAAAAAAAATGTAAGGCGTTTTTCTCAATATCCTACATATTAAATTTTTAAAAAGCTTTTGATCAATTAAAAAACAAATTAGTTATGACAAATACTAGATCACGGAAAGGACAAGGTTATAACTCTATTCAAGAAAAATGTATAAAATATTTAAGATCTATAAAAAACGAAGTTTATATACTCATTCAGACCTCAAGTTTTAGATCTCGTAATTATACGCCTTTAATATAAAGATAGCTGGAGCTGCCTTTTCCAAAAACTAATCACCACTTCTCCCCATTATTACAAATTGAATGTTTTTTGGATGGATTTCTATTTCCTGCACTCTTTACTCTGTAACTCCAAAAAGGCTGGACCGACCTTTGCCAAAAATTAATTAATTTCGCTATAAATAGGAATCGAATATTTTTTAACCATTCAAATCAGTTGATCCGTGCGCCCGAAAACATGGACGAAAAATTGTATCCATACATACATACACACACATCCATTTTTTTTAATAATAAGGTATGCCAAAATGTTCAGAAACCTTCAAAACTTGAAGAAATGCAAAAACTTTCAATTTCAATTTTTGGACGATTACAATAACTTACCCTACGGGAAGTTAATAATCTGTGAAAAACTATATGAACACCGAAATGATAAGGAGAAAAATTTGTAAAATGTATATTAAATACTTCCAATACTATTTAATAATGCATTTATTTTTTTACTAGATAGTTAATGTATTTATATTTTTAATATAATTATATATATGTTTTTTTATAATTAAAAAAAACGTATGTATAAAAAATTACAACTGCAATAAAAAACTTTTCAAAGCTGGATAACTTTTCAAAGTTAATTCTACTATTGAAGTTGGTCGAGAAAACTACAATTCGAAAATCATTTGTACTAGAAATTTATATTCTTGAGATTTTATTAATATTGATTCTATCATATCCGACACGTTGATAATGATAGTACAACAAGAAACAATAAAACAGATCCCTATTGCTAAGTCATATTGTATTACTGAAATGTATTGCATAACGTGTAAAATGTTTTAATGATTGTAACAATATAAAATATGTAATATCATAAATTAGCAAAGCATTAATAAGTTAAGCCACAATATGCTCTATAATTTATACTAATAGTTTATTCATCAGGTTTTCGCAGCCACGGATCATCAAATTCCCTTTAACTAATTCTGGTTAAATACTCTGAACTTTACGTCCCTAAACCGACTCCATTACCCACGGGACAAACCAGCTTGGAATGTTTTATAAAATTAATCACAGAATAACGTCAGTATCTCGGTAAGAAATAATAAATATTCTATCGATAATTTTAGCTAGATAACGTCTACAAATCGTCATATCGACTTATGAGTCAGAGGGGCACAATAGACCATTAACGAACGTGAGGAAAGAAGATTCATTTCTTCATTTCAATGACATGACTTTTGTATTTTTTCATCTCGTATATATCCCTTTATTATTTTAGCCACGTTCCATTCTGCCAACCTGTGTTCCCCAGAGCGGTTCTTGCTTTGTTGGAACTATGAACATTCTTGACGCGTAAGGCTGATGTCACATTAGTTTAAAGATTAATAGATATAAAATAGATATAAAATACAATACATACCACAATAGATATAAAATTAATTTAATAAACATTTTATAATTGAGCTAGTGGCGTATGGCATCGTGCCATCAGGAAAATTGCTGGAACTTCCCGTACCATAGTTTGTAATTTCTAAAAGCTTTACAATTTTTAGAAATTAAAAAAAAATAGATTCTTGAGAATTTTTGAAAAAGTTGAATTGTTTAAAAAATTTGATTTTTTTGTTTTAATTTTTTTTGATTTAGATTTTTTTTAGAAGCAATAGCGCTGCAAAGCCATTTTAAAATAACGTAAAACTGTTAAAAATTATGAATCTTGGTACGAAACCCATAGAAATGCAAACAAAATTTGTACTTATTAATAAAATCTATATAAAGTATCCAAAAATTTGATGTTCATATATCTCATAATCATTTTTGACCGCCAAGTATCAATTTTTTTTACTTTACTCATTGTATTTCCAAAAATGCTAAACCTGCCATCCCAAAAATTTCACCAGTTCTTCATTTCGTCAATGTAAATAAAATATTTTTCTCAATCATTCAAATCGGACGCTCTGTTCTCTCAAAGAATTACCATTTTTGGCACTTTTTGCCCCGTATCTAATCAGTACGTTATCAATAGACATCGAATGTTTTTTCAATCATTCAATTCGGTTGATCCTTGTTCTTGAAATCGTCGACGAAAATTTGTATCCGCACATACATACAAATATACACGCACATCCATTTTTTGTAAGGTATGCCAAAATGATCAAAAGCCTTTGAAACGTAAAGATATAAATTTTTTCATTTAAGATTTTTTTACGATTACTATAACTTACCCTGCGGGAAGTTATTTATTATCTAATTTATATAGATATAATATAGAATCTATAGCATCTATAAACATATTAAATATATAAAATCTTTGCCAACAAACTATTATCTTAACTATTAACTTTTCTTAACTATTAAATCGTTACGACTGCAAAATACGTAGTTCCCTTCTTTACTATTGAGTATTAAAAATTGAACTTGAAAAGTTTACTTTAAATTCAATTCAAGTAAAGGCATTCTTAAAAATCGATGACCATGGATACCAAAAATATTGGTCAATATGTCAATATAGGTCAAATATTAAGAATTATGTATAATGCGTATGTCAATATGTATCAATGAATTTAGCAGAAATCTGATCAATCTTCCTAGCATATATAATTTTTTGCGGTCAATTTCTTTATTTTTTATAATAATAGCCAAGAGTTTTACTGAACGTTCAATGAACAATTCTAAAAAGGAAAAAAAAGTTCAAGTAAAAAATAGAGAAACCTTGTAAAATATTTCGATTATAACATTGTTGCAAAGCTAATAAATCAAAATAGTCATTAAAAGTTAAAACATAATTGTCAACCTATTATCAAATTATTTCCAAAAATTTGCAATAATTTCTTATGAGCCTTGACCACATAGTTGTTTATATATATTTTGGAAAAAAACATCTATTTGCAACTTTAGACTAATTAAAAGGCGTTTTTCTTTTATCGACAGTTCTACATAAAATTTAATTATTTGAAAATTAGTAACCTAATTACAACTTACAGTAATCGATGTAACTGATTATTTCGAAACACACTCAACTATTAAAAGAACGTTCATTCATTTTCCTAATTTTTAACATAATTGTAGGCCTATTATATAACAATAAATTAAGAAAAAATATATCATTTGCTCTATTTATTCGTCATTTTCATTTTCTTTAAATCAAAACAGTTCATCTTATTTTAGTTAAATTAAACCAAGTTCTCGAACTATATTTTACAAAAAAACAAAGTGCATCAATATTAAGCCAAAATCAAGCTTAATAAAATATTAAGATAAATATCTACATATTATTAATCACATATGATTGTGAAATATGCAACTGTGTATACGGATACTAAATTTTTTATTATAAACAACTAGCAATCAAAATTGCATGTAACAATAATGAAATTCATAACATATATAAAGGAACAAATAAAAAAAATAAAAAAAAAATAAATAAGTTGGGTATGTCGGTATCACTTCAGTATGTCAGTAATTACTAATTGTAAGTCTTTTGTTCAACAACTATATGAGCAAAAAAAATCAGTGCCAGTTTTCAAACCATGCCGGCAAATTCGCTAAAAAGCTAAAAAGATGTTTTCAACCCCTGGTGAGCTATTCTTATCTACTAGACTGGAGCAATATTATAACTGAAGTTATGGTGAATTTTAGATACACATTGTTAAGGGGGGCGATACATGTAACAAGAAAAAAAATCGATTTTTTTTTTTCATAAATCGTTACAATAACATCTCAAAAATATGCCTGTAAATATTCAAAACAAAATTAATCATTTTTATACAATAAAAACTCATTAAGTGCCACGCCTCAACTCTTATCTGTTCTATGTGTCAAAACTTTAAACGCGTTTTCTCAAAACGACATTTTGAAATTTGCGGGCGCGATAACTCAAAAAGTTCTCAACCGATTCCAATGAAATTGTTTAGCACATCTATTTACTTAACTAGTAATTCTATAAACCTCAAACATTCCAAAAAATGTTCAAAATTAACCCTTTACAAAAAACCATTGAAAAAAAGGTGAAAAATCGAACTTTTTTTTTCTAAGGTGTGCCAATTTACGATTTGTGACTTTTTTAATTTTTTTTGGTTTAACTAGAAGATATATGTTTATGAACACGTACAAACTATTTTTTAAATCAGATCACCGTACGAAAAGTGAGAACGCCCGCAAATTGATGGCGTTTTCCGAGAGGGTCTTGGCAGATTTATTTTTACGGCAGCATTTAAAAAAAAAAATTAAAAAAAATTTTTGTGTATTTTAATATATAATAAAAACCCTAAAAAAGTTCAAAAAGATTAATCATTCCTTCCCAGTTTAAAAAGTCCTCAAAAATGGTAAAAATTAAGGCGATTACATGTATCGCCCCCCTTAATTACATATTGAATAATCTAGAGAATTAGTAGTAACTCCCTTAAAAATGTTTTTTTTTGTAAAAAGCCAAAGATTAATGCAAAACTATCGAAGATCTAATTAAAAATGTACTTCAAGTTTATCAGTGTAGCACAGACAAGATATAAATTATGATTATCCAAAAACACCATCAATAGCACTTCCCGCTTGTGACAACAGCTTAAGGAAACATTCATCCAAGATATTAATCTCGATATATTAGTCTTTTTCATTTTTTATATATATATTTATATATATACACAGAATGTACCTACATTATATCAGCCTCACGAAGATCCGACGACGGTATGGTATGAATGTCATTTAGAAAATATGTATTAGAAACGAGAGTGGGTAGCCAGGGCAAAAACAGGGGCATATAATCTGCGGCAACATTAAAAAATTGTAAGGCGAAACTTTTTTTAAGGACAGCTTGTTTTTTCTTGTGTTTTATAAGGAAAGTTTAGTCTTCAGAAATGCCTGAACTTGAAAAGGACCGAGATAATAAAAATCATTTATACCGCTCATAATATCTGAACTTTGGAACTAAAAATCTCAAAATTGATGATTCAGTTAATATGTGTCTAACGATGCATTTGTGATGAATATGTCAAGGGAAAGATAAATGTCATAAATCTGTGAGATTTCTAGATAAGTTCTACCAGTGATTTTCTTTTGCTATAGTTTGAGTAATTTATAGAAAAGAATAAAATTGAAATAAAAACTCTTGCGTACCTGAATCTATCTTTAAAAAAATGGAAGATTCAACGGTTCACTGAAGGTTTCGCAGTATATATATATATATATATATATATATATATATATATATATATAATTTATATTATGAGGAATGGGAGTATGTTTAAAGTGCACTATAACATAATTTATAAAAGTTACAGTGTGTGCTCTACTTTTCATATAGTTTTCACATATGTTCTAGTTAAAACTTTAACATTATCACAAAATAAACAGTGAGACACTCAAAGAAACTTTTTGCAGAAATTTTTTAATTTCTTGCTTGGAAAGACTACCTTAACTAAAAATAATATTTTTAGATTACAGATATGTATTAAAACTATATAGTAAGTGTAGTATACTATATAATCTCGTTCCAAACAAAACGCACTTTTCTTATATTAAGTTCTATAGGTCTACATAATTTAGGTTTGTGAACTTTTCATGAAAATTAAATTTTTCTTATATTTTTTTAAAGTAATACACATTCTAAGATTTCAGATCTGAAATTTAGAATTTACAATAGATGACAAATAAAACGATGTACAAATAATGAAGAACCAAATTAGTCAAAATGATGAAAATAATTCAGACCGTTTATGTAGTAAACTTTGTAACAAAAATATCTTCTACAATTAAATTATTCTCCACAAATTTGTCTTGTAATTTTGATCGACAAAAAAATGGAATAAAAAAAATAATTATATTTCACATTATATGCCATTCTCTAAATGAAGTCGCGATTTTTGACTTTGCACTAACATTTACATACTACTATCATTTTAAATAATTTTTAATATTTCCAAATTAAATTCTATGTACATCGTAGGAAAAAAAGCATGATAAAAATTATTATCTGTAAATAATTATAAGCATCGAGAAAACAAATAAAAATCAAAGCAAATCATACAAATATCAATTTAAAATAATAGATATGTTTCAAACAATGCTATTAAGTTCCAAATCCACCGTTTTAGACTTAACCCTTTCCACTCGCGAATTGCGAGATTTATATATATTTTGTTGCCTAAGCGGCGGCATCCGAGTGAAAAGGGTTAAAAGAGCTAGTTTAAATTAAAGTTAAGAGAAGTATATATATATATATATATATATATATATATATATATATAGAATTACTAGAATATTCGATTACGTATGGTATTTTATAAATGTTTAATATAAAACAAATTGTTATTTGTATTGAAAAAATTGTAAACATGCAAAAAAATCTATGTAAACGGTCTAAACAATTTAAAAAAAAACCTTTCGAAATTTAGGCTTTATTTCAGGCTTAAAATTCAGACTTGAGTTAACTGAATAATAATTATTAATTTCATTATACTTTATTATGCTGCTCTATCTGTTTTTGAAGAGTCACAAGATCTCCTACAAAGTAGTCTTTTACAACCCATTAGAATTAAATGGGTAATTCCAATTATTAAATGTTTAATATGAAACAGAATGTAATTTATATTAGCAATAAAAAAAAAGTTCCATCTAACAAAAACATATTTTGATGAATACCCATAGGTTCCCAGTAAATGAATTGGCATTCGATTTCTAATCGCTAAGTTATACCTAAAAAACATTTTTAAAATTTTCGAATTTTTTTTTCATGCTATTTCCATACGAAGCTTTGATTGAACTGCGCACTATCCAAAAGTAAATATTAAAAGCTAAAACTTTTGGAGATTTTTTTTTTATCAATTTGGAAGCATTTAGGCCCCTGGGAGCAATAAAATGTGAAAATATCCATATTAAGGACCACCCTAATGTACACACAAGAGTTTGTTTAATATAATCATTAAAAAAGTTGACCTCATAAAATGTAGAAAAAATAAAAATAGTGAATAAATAAAACGTAATTCTTGAGTTTAATTAACTTCCCGTAGGGTAAGTTATAGTAATCGCAAAAAAATCGAAAACGAAAATTTTTATATATCTTTACGTTTCAGAGGTTTCTGAATATTTTGGCATACCTTAGAAAAAATGCATGTATGTGTGTGTGTGTGTGTGCGCGCGTGTATGTATGTGTGTGTGGATACAAATTTTCGTCGACGATTTAAGGAACACGGATAAAGTAATTTGAATAATTCAAAAAACATTCGATTCGTATTGATAAGGAGACGTGCTGATTAGTTTTTGGCGAAGGCAGGTCTAGCCGTTCCGAAGATATGGGGCAAAAAGTGCCAAAAACGGTACCTCAGTTTTTAAGAGAACGGAGCGTCTGATTTTAATAATTCAAAAAACATTTTACTTGTATTGACAAGATAAAGAATTGATCAAATTTTCATAAGGGCAGGTCTAGCGGTTTCGGAGATCTAACGAAAAAAGTAAAAAAAAATGCCATTTGGCGGTCAAAAATGATCATTAGACATATGCACATCAAATTATATGATATTTTATAGAGATTTTAACAATGAGTATAAATTTTGTTTACTAATAATAATTAATTGGTACAGGAAGTTCCAGCAATTTGCCTTAAGGCACGATGCCTTAATTGCCTTAAGACAGAATTCCACTTACAGCTAATTTTTTTTTAAATTTAGGTGATTGAATGACCTATATGTGTTATATACTTTCTGCTCTACCAACAAATTCGCCAGTTTTATACAGGTCAATACTTCAAAACAGACGAAGAAATCGTTTGCAGATGTACAGAATACAGAAAGTTTGTACAGAAAATAGCTAAAAAAAATTTGTAATAAATAAAAAGCTAATATTTTATAATTGGGTTTCAGAATATATTATGCATATCCCTTCGGGAAGCACACCTATTATTACTATCGAGGTGTAACGCCGTCGAAAGGTCGAGAAGTCATTGCTCCGATTTATTGCAGAACCGCAAATTAGCTTCAAATGTATTTATTATCAGACAAAACAAATCAAAACGTAGAGAATGGAACACAGGACTATGTATTATATGATTCAGTTTGTATGGAGTGCAGTGGCCGTATAGAACAGATTTGGAGGATGTAACAAAGCGTTCGCCCACACATGCATCTACTGTTGCCCCAAGTAACAATGGACCCACAACTAACACATCCTAGGATGCTTAGGGCTTATGCATAACACGATATGAGAATTTAATTGAATTTGTTTTTGAAACGATTTTCCGATGATATGGGTTAGACCTGAGCGTTTCCCAACCTTTTATACCATCCTCCTTTAACATTTAAAATGTTTGTTTTTGTTCTTGTATTTAAAGCTTCACCAAAATTTGTTTAGCTTGACCATTGAACAGACAGATATTCTTGATAAAAGAAGTAAGAAAATGTCACTTTTAATAACTGATATTTTTATTTTTGGAAAAGACAGGTCTAACCGTTCCGAAGATACGGGGCAAAAAGTGCCATAAACGGTAACTCAGTTTTTCAAAAACGGATCGTCCGATTTTAACAATTCAAAAAACATTTTCTTGTATTGACAAGATTAAATTTTTGGGAAGACAGGTCTAGCAGTTTCGGAGATCTAGTAAAAAAGTAAAAAAAAATGCCATTTGGCGGTCAACTTTCAATAATATGTATCAATTTTGATTACATTTCTATGGGTCCTATAAAATCGTTTGTCCTATGGACGACGCGCTTCTATATTTCATCTCTATGCAGCAAAAGCAGTACGATTGTTTTGAAAAAAAAATCTAAAATACTTAAAAAGAAAACTTTTTTTTTAAATATGTAAAATTTTACAAAAATAATTTTTTCAAAGTTTAAAAAAAAATATGAATCTCTTTTATAAAATTTAATTTTGGTACGGAAAGTACCAGCAATTTGCCTTAAAGCACGATGCTATACACACCACTAGTTTTTCTTTGTTTTTAATAACAGTCCGAACATTAGTTATATTCTATGAGTTATTTTGATTGACATTAATGAAATATAATTATAGTTAGTAGTTTCCCTAGTGGGTATTTACTATTAGATGCAATTTTACTGGATCGAGTTAATTGATTATAATTCTTTAGTCTTCTCTGACATTTTATATTATTGTCTTTTCAAAATACATTGCAATAGGTATATTAAAATTGGAATATATTAATATTGAGAAGAAAACCGTATGAAAGTATAAAGAAACTATGGAAATAAAATACTAACAATAATAAATCGAGTAAACGAGAAAAGGAAAGGGAATCATTAATTTTATGTCCCTCTCACACCATGGACCTGCCTTCGGACAGACAACCGTTAATTTTTTTTTTTAATTTTCTTTTCTTCATTTGCACCTATTCTATCCTGAACATCAGCAAATTTTTGGTCGTACTTAAAAATGTCTAAATCCAATTTATATTCAAATAACATACAAAAGTGTAATACCTAAGGTAGCATACTCATGTACCATGAAATTAACCTTGTAATATGGTTTTTGTGATTTTTTTTCAATAATTTATATATTTTATTTTATTTGTATTATCAATAATATTTCAAATTAGTATTTAATAATGACATTTCCTTCATGTAATATATTAAATAAATAAATCTTTTCAAACAAACAAAAAACTCATGTACCACAAACAAAATGTACATTATATAATTTTTAAAAATATTTTTTTTAAGACGTAAATAATAAAAAATGCCACTTATTTATTATCTTTTAACTACACTTCTTAATCCTATTGATTAATTGCAATAAATTTACTCACTACGCAGATTTAGCTCGATATATTAAGAAACATTCAGTACAAAATTTAAGTTTTGGAAAGTAATATCTCTCCTTTCAAAAAATTTATACGGATTGCATTTTCCAGTGAAAACTTGTTTGTAATGCCTTAATTGTAAAATTGATTAATTATGTAAAATGTCA
The DNA here is from genome assembly GCF_003426905.1 of Ctenocephalides felis. NCBI lineage: Eukaryota > Metazoa > Arthropoda > Insecta > Siphonaptera > Pulicidae > Ctenocephalides > Ctenocephalides felis. Next base: position 141,673,135 of record NW_020538040.1, read on the forward strand.
ACATCTGAACTAAATTAATTGTAAATGAGATTTGTAGCATCTCTGTTTGCTCTATAAAACAAAGAAACGCTGTTTTGTCTGATCGAGAAGTTGCAGAAACACTTTTCTTTAATGTGCAACTATTTTTTCATTTTTTTAACGATTTTTTGGAAAATATCATAGCCCATATAACCAGATAATTATAGTACAATTAAATATTAGACAAAAACTAGTGTTGTACTAAAAAATTCTGTTAACAAAAATTAGCTTAATTTTTGTAAAAAAAATAACAAGCAAGCGGACTTTATATTAATAGTTTGGTATGTATCTAATGAACAGCCTTATTATACTTAATTTGCCTTACTGGAAACAGATTATGTATAAAGAATTAGAATATTCGCTGAAGATTTAAAATTTAAATTAACCTTCACATAGTTTGTATTCCCAATCCGATCAAAATCTCAAAATTAAATTAGAATTTTCAAACAATTACAATAGTCCTTAGTTGTAATTTAATTAAACAATTTTAATAGTATAAAATAAATATGTATAGGTTATGATATTTATTAAAAATATAAAAAAATATGAATTTTAAATTAAAATTATCAAGATAAGCTAAAAATAGTTATACGTAAACTATATATAATATTTATTTAAACGCTGAGGTTATATTATTAACCGCAATTGTTGAATGAGAAAAACCACATTTATGATAACAATGTGTATATTATTTATTTCATTACTCGATTTTCACTAAACATTTAATTTATTTGAATTTGAACAACATATAAAACAAAATAAAAAAATTTGAACCAGTATATAATATTTTTTTCCGAACAAGTTCCATAACCAAAGGGTTCATATAATTCCGATAGCCGTCTGTCACAGGTTTTTTCTTCTTAAAATTCTACACCTTTAGAATATAAATCGACAGTCTCTGATCGAAAAAGCATACGGGAATAGTTTTTAAATAAATGAGAGAATTTTTCCATCGATATTTCCTATGTGTATTCTCATATGCATTTAGGTATAGAAGGAACTGAAACATGTCCTTTAAAGAATGTGGAGTGTAATACGAGGTTTCAAAAAAGATACAAATGAGAATTAATACATATAAAAAATTATCATAAGAAAAATGGGTAGTGAAAAACCAAATGTTTGTACCTAGGCAAAAAGGAACAAAGCTCATTTAGGTACACGAAATCCCTGTCGTGCAGCCACTTGAAAAAAACGGGCGATGGGTTCGTGCCTAAAATCAAAATATATTGCAATTTTTGTTTTGCGATATGGCAACACGTTAAATATATCATATTTCAAGATTCCAGTTCACAGTTTCAAACTTTGTTTAAGCATTTGAAATTCGAATCTAAACCATTATGAGCACGAACTGTTCAAGTCCCTCGTCTGTCAAGTACTAATAGAGCCACTATACTCAATTTTATTTCTCCAAGCGTATTCGATATTTTGAACTCATCAAGTGAAGAAGTAAAATATATAATTAATTCGTCCAGACATGTTATTTTTGTCGCTTAATCACATTAACACTAATTAAGCAATTAAAATAAGTAAGCATGCGTGTAATTTAATTTCACTAGCTTAGGGCATTTGAAGTAACGTGGGATGAACCTCGATTTTAATATTTTCAAGAGGTAAAAAATTCTGATGAAAATAAATTGCGCGGGAAAAAATGAATATTTGGAAATGTGGTATTTTTAAGTTCGTTAAGAAGTTTTTGTTTTCGCATACATACATATCGTCGATACGCATACAACGTTGACGCCGGTACGCATACAACGACAGATCTCTATTCACATACACGACGACTAATCACAATCGACCCGTATAGAAATGATATCATCGAGAGCGGATGACGAATCATTGGCACTTGACTCTTATCTTATCTTATCTGCCGTAACGCACTTCCGTTGCATTTGTACGAATAAACATCCTAGTCGCGCCTAAAGAAGTTTTACTTCAAAAAATATTTCAGCCGTTTTAATGAAATTTAAGCTTGGCGATAAAGTTCATATAAATTTATTGAAATTTGAAATAATAAGCTACAATTTTAAGGCATACAAGCACGTGTGTATGCACTATAATTAATATAATTACAAATATTATAAATGTGTTTCAATTGAAAATCGCAATGTTCAGATTTAAGTGGAAGCGAAAACTATTTTCGTAATAAACTGTTTAAACAATTATTACTTCTATCGGGAAGTTTTTGCAACTTGCCTTAAGGCAAAATGCCACTTTCAACAGGTTAAATTTTATTATGATTATATTTTATTTTATTATTATTATTTCATATTTATATTAATTATACAAACTTGAAATACAATGGAGTAGCATTTTAAAATCTTATTTATTATCTTAGTCACAACAATTACTGAATACCTTTCCAGGCAGTTGTAGTTGGATGAAAAAAAAATTATGAAAAATTCATCACGGAGATGAAGGGATGTTTAAGTTGCCATCTATATAATCGAAATAATTGATTAATTTTTCAAAGTCATCACAACAGCTCATAGATTCCCCAAGTTCCGATCGCTCTTCAAATAATATGTATATAAAAAAATGAAATGCTCTAATGTACGTATAGATCTTTTACTATCCTGTTTCGATTCTCCTTGCAAAATTTAATCATGGTAATTTCTTCCAGAACCACCGTGTCCAAATCATCTGTTGAATGGATCGCATTTACTTGTACATTATTATCCTTTTTGAAACCGTAGGGTACACATAATAAATTTTATGATATGCTAGAGCAAAAAATAACATTCCCAAAACTACCCTCTCACATCTTGCATTCATGAAATAACCTATCCACTTGAAATACTCCACAGCTGCGCATATTATTCCTCATAACGCAATAATTCAGCGTATCCCAGTCATTCTAGGCACAACATCACGGTTGCATATATATTCACTAAAATTAAACGTATTATATTCCATCGGACTGTATGTTTTGTGCTAATAAGCGACAAATTTCATTCATCATATTATATTCGGACATGGATATTTTTAACACCGGTTCCCAGCTTTCGAAAATCAGACCGATATATTTTAAATAATAATTTCGCAGAATATTTGTACAGTACTGGCAAAAACGTACAATTCTAGAAATTTGAAAAATTCTAAACAAGTTCATTATTTTTCTAGTATTATTTTATTATTCAGAAATTTCATTTATTTTATTTATTAATTTAATTCTTATTATTATTTGCTTTTATTGTACATTAAATCATCGTACTACGGATATCATTTTAATATAAATTCTATCCTTTGTACTCTTATTTATTCAAATTTATGTTATTATTTATTATTATTACTAGATGTTGAATTATTTAACAGTTGTAATAAATATTGTAATTAAAAAAAAGTTCAGGAAAATAATATAATATACAAGTAAATCGTGTAACATGGAATCCGCGCTATAGAAAACTAGGATTTAACGTACAAACTAATTCATAGGGCGTTCTATGAAAACCGGCCATCACGTTGTTTGGCAACCGCGCTATAACAAAATCAGAATTAGAACGAATCACATCATTTTTATCGTGTTATATTGAGACCAATTATTTAAATTTATGTTATTTATTATTATTGCTAGATGTTAAATTATTTAACAGTTGTAATAAATATTGTAATTAAAATAAAAAAATATTGAGACCAAAAAATACAAAAAACATGATAAATTATAAATTGATTTAATTGAATTAAAAAAAGTTCATATAAAGTATTTTTTATACCAAAACTTCATTCACACATAATTTAGTACATTAATAAAAGGTGACCCACTGGGTTTTCCTTTTAAAATTCTATGTTATTTATCAAATTAATTACTCAATGTCTATATAGAATATAGACAGATGTAATTTATAAGAAAATAAAAAAAATATATATAAAGTATTTGTCTTCCATGCAAATTGTACGAAACGCAGAATTTAATCTGGAAACCTTATTGTTGCAAAGTTCCGTAGCATCTTACAACTATGGTTATGTTCTACGATTGTTCGTCTAACACAGGGCTTCTTAAACTATGGGTCGAGAGATTTTAATGTCAAATATTTATATAATTTTATAACATGTCTCAATTTTTGTATGTTCTCAACAAATTTTCAAAATAAATATTTTCTTATGTGTATGTATGTGTATATTGTTAGGAAATAAATCATTTAAAAATATTAATTTATTGAAGTAAAACTTCTTCAGGCGCGACTAGGGTGTAAATCCGTACAAATGCAACGGAAGTCCGTTACGCCTGAATTGTTCGTCATTCGCTCTCGATAAGATCATTTCTATACGGGTCGATTGTGATTAGTCGTCGTGTATGTGAATAGAAATCTGTCGTTGCATACGTAACGGCACCAACGTTGTATGCGTACCGATATCAGCAAGAAAATCGACATAGATAAATAAACATTTTGAAGTTACATTGTAGTACAAATCTTGATTTAATGAAAAATACCTGAATCAGAAGAATATTTTACCCTGTTCCTTGAAAATAACAACAAAACAAACATTTGTGCCGTGTATAAAACGTAAGTTTATTGATTTGAAATAATTTCTATATTATTCGTAGTTTCTATAAATCTTTGAAGTTATTAAAATGGAAAATATTGTTTGGGCAAGACAAATATTACAGCTGTTCAAAGAATGAGATTATATCGCCAGCGAAAAAGTAAAAAAAATACAAGCAGTCAATGAATGTATGTTAATTTGAATTACATATCATTTTGTTGAAAAAATTCTGAGAAAAATGAGGAAACTGAACAAACCAAGTAAAAAACCAAGTTTCATACTACTATCTGTTAAGTAAAAATATATTCATATAAAATATAGCAATCGTTAATAGATCATTTATAAAATATATATGTAAGATTTTATAATCTCTATTTACATTAAAGCATATCCATTATAAAGACAGATGCTAATCAGCAATTGTGATTTTATCATACTTAATTAGAATTTTTAACTTAATTCTTTTTGCAGCAATGCCCAAAAAGGCGATTTTCACTCATGACATGTTTCAGATTTATCTCGAGAAAAAATCTAAGATCACTACTGCTTGATATCAAGCTGGCCAAGGTACAGAAACTAGCAGTTGCTAGACCAAAGAGCCACAAAAATCAGATCGTTATTATTAAAAAACAGATAATCGTGTTTCTTAAAAAAATGAAAAAATACACGTTTTATTGAAAAAAAAAATCGCTATTTAGTGCAACTGGACTTAATCTTTCTTGCATCTGTTCTCTTATATGCAATTATATTATACTAAACATATAATGTATAAAAATTGTTACTGATGTATAAAAAATTATATAAGAGTAAGGTATCTCACAAAATTATGTTAAATCGATAGCCACTAAATTATATATAAATTATCTATAAAATATGACATAGATAAATGTAGTTATGTTGAATTCTGAACAACCAAATGTAAATTTTAAAAAATATTTGGAATAAAATGAGATAAATAATTATTTAGCTAACATGTCTGCACACGAGTGCCTAAATCCCATCCCAAGAAGGAACCAAAAACATGTGTATTTTTCAGTGTGAAATTTAAAGCAATAAAATATATGTGAGTTCCCAAAGTTCTGAAGAGCATCTAAAAAATATCCGAAGGGTGAGCGGTTATCAAAACACAATTTAAACTGTATTCCAAGGGGTAGCAGTGATATGTAATTTCAGCGCCATTTATAAGTAAGTAAAAAAATCCAAGATATCATTTACCGTGAAAATAATTGAATAAATTACTACTTCTACGTTTTTGTTCGACTTTTGATAATTGGAATCATCGAGTTTCTTGCTGTGATTAACTTAGAAGGGATATGAAAAGGTCAGTATTATAAAAGTTATTTTCAACAAGTTTAATGAATGAGGCATGCGCGCAGAGTTTCGCACTGAAGCACAAAATATAATTTCTTAATAAATGACTTTACTCAGAATAATTCGGCCTGAGGTTCTCAATCTGTGAGGCGCCACTTCAGGGAGACACAAGACTGTTACTAGAGGGCCATACAGCTGTTTTAAAAATACTATTTTCGAAAATAAACCCATGATAAAATGAAGTAAAAAAATAAATGAATTATTTTAAGCATTATGTTCTATGTACATTTTACATTATCTTGTATATTAATTTTTAGCTTGATAAATAAATTATAATATCGGCTGAATATTTATAAAATTGTATTGTTAGAAAAATTAGGGAAGGGGGCGCAAAAATGTTAGTTATTGAAAGTTTGAATACTACTGAATCAGACACTAGAGGACTGATAGATTTTTTTTTATTTTGATCAAATTTTACTTCTAGTACGACTAATATTCACATAATATTTATTGCTTCTAGTAAATATTTAATTATTATGACTAGCATACATGAAATAATAAATTATGATTAATTATGTAGGCATGAAAAATCATTATTATCATGATTTTGATAAAAACATATCACATTGTTATAAAAATATATTACAAAAACATATCTTATTATAAGAACAAACAATAAATTATAAAATTCACCCTTCCTGAAGTATTAGTTCGAGATTAAATAATTTTTTTTTGCAATCAAAACCAATAAACTAATAATACCACTTATTGTATTACAAAATTTGCGATATGATTTATTATTTACTATGAATTTTTGTTAATGTTTTATTCATATGGATTAAAAAAAAAATAAATTCAAAACGAGGTCTGGCAAAAAAAGGTTCAGAGTTCGATATCCACTTCGGTCAGCTTAGTATCAAGCAGTAGTGAGATCAAATTTTCTAGACGCTAGATATTATAGATATTTTATTATAGATATTTTATTATTTATTATAGATTATTTATTATAGATATATTTTATTATTTATTATGTATTTTTCTTACTATTTTATTCATATGGATAAGAAAACATAATTTAGAAAATTGAGCCGGATGTGGTAAAAACGAGGTCTAGCAACAACAGGTTCAGAGTTCGATATCCACTTCGGTCAGCTTAATATCAAGCAGTAGTAATATCTGATTTTCATTAAATATTATAGAATGAAATATGATGGTATCATAGATAAACAAGTTGAATGGTATCAAATAGCATTCCGGGATATTAGTGCAAGAAAATAATTGAGTCAAATTAGTAATTGAGTTAAAATTAAAAAAAAAATATTTTTCAACTGAAAAAGCAACCACTATCTTGGTTTCTAGTAGCCATCTCTCAAATTAACAAAATAATTACTGAATGTCTTCAGATAATACAGATTGCAATAGAAATAAAAATAAGAAAGAAAAAACGTGATTTTAGTCCAATTGTAGTTTACTGCTCTAAATTCAATTAAAATTTGTTTCAGAAATTTGTATATTTATTACTAAATGATTACGCATTTCTAAAAATAATAACTTGAGGAATGTAGTTAATGTTATGTTTGATAATAATCAAAATAATAAAAAAAACAGAAATATGTAACAAACTGGAGTAATCATTAACTATTAATAGATCCTGACTCTGAATCATATCCACACAAAAAAAACATTTAAAAATTGTGCAATGTGTAATTTAATACTAGTTTTGCAAGTGAACACATAGTACTTTCAAAATATATAGAATATATGCATATACAGGTCTTTTATGTGTAATAACTTTTTTCTAAAAATGCAATTAGAACTTCACAATCATCTTGTCACGAAATTTCTGCTTAGCAACGTCGCTTTCTTAGAACCGTATGGTATCATTATTTTATCATTAGGATTTCTCTAATACTGATAATATGATAATATATTTTAATTATGATGCAGCAATATTTAGATCTATATTTTCAAGTAAAACCCCATACTACTACTGCTTTATATTAGGCGGGCCGAAGAGAGATTTGAACTTAGAACTTGTGGTTGCCAACTAAAACTCTGACAAGCCCAAATAATTTCTGAAGTGCAATTTCTTCCCATAGTTATCGTATTTCAGAAGAACAAACATTTGTGTTATCTTGTCGATAAACTTGATATAAATAATCGTATACTTAGAAAAGGAACCAGATAGTGTTACTTGAAAAGATAACAACGTGAGAATCGCATTATGAAGTTACGCAATGCAGCGATATGATAAACTGTTTAGGGAAATTTGGAAATCTGATTCGGAAAGATAATTTCTTGGATTTATCACACATAAATGAATTTTGTCATAAATTACTATTATCTCTTTCTGTTTGACAAAGCCTTATCATATTATAAATTATTTCTTATAAGAAAGTACAAATTTCTCAGTGAAGTTACGGTCTCTTGCCAATCTACTCATCTACTCATTAACACGTTAATCGCCACGATAATTAGAAAAAATTCACATGGGCTATGGGAACTTTATTAGATAATTTTGTTAATTTTTTTCTACACATATATTTATAACTGTCCAGTTAAGAATATTTAGCAAATTTGATAAATTTACAATTGTCAGTTATAAAATAGACATTATTGGAAAGAACAGCTCAGTAGTTGACTTTCCATTCGTTTTAAATAATATTGACAGTATTTCAGAGATTATAGTATGAACTCAAAAACTTTCTTATAAATAATAAAAAATTAAATGATCAAATGCACGTCAGGAATCAATGCTGATTAAATCAAGTGACAAAATGTAGTTAAAAATGAATCCAGGAAACTTAATGAATCCAAGAAAAATTTTCTGTGCCAAAATTCTTGGAAAACATGAATTTTTATGTCCCACAAATGTGACTGACATGGCCCTATAATAGAACTTTTTTTTTTACAAGCCAAAAAAATTTTCAGAACAATTTGTCAGACATATATGTATGACATGGCTTATGTAAAACTTCTCACCATCATACACATATGACTGACATTGGCAATTAACGTGTTAAGATAAAAGGACTACATATATATATGTATATATATATATATATATATATCCTATTTCATTTGTCATTCAACGTTGAAATTCTATCATATCGATTTCACTTTTTTCATTTATTATCTTTGTTCCATTTATTACAATGACTTTATATACATTACATATATCTATTCGATATTATTCATTATAATTATGAGTATATTAGCGTTACATATTCAGTATTTATAATCGGATTTGATAGGTGTCGGGATTCGATTTATAAAGATTATAATAATCAAGTTATTTTATTCTGGTGTGTAAAAATTGTATGACAAAATTTGCCTGAAATGTTGAATTATATACAGAAATGGTTGAACCTTGTTAACTTGGATTTGGTAAATAGCAGCGTTAATAGCTACTAAATTATTTACAATGTTTTAATCTTATCAAAATTTGAAAAGTTAAAATATTAACGTGTTAAATAAATTAAATATTAAAATATATAATTAAAATAAAATTAAATATTGACGTGTGTGTGTATTTTGATGTGTAGTATGTATTTATGTATGTGCGGATACAATTTTTGTCCACGACTTCAATCGAACATATCAACAGATTTTATTCAAATAATATTCGATTCGTATTGATGGGGAGACGTGCAGATTAGATTTTGGCAAAAGAAACGGGACAAAAAAATGCTAAAAATGGCAAAGCACTTTTTGATAGAACGGAGCGTCTAAATTGAATGATTCAAAAACAATTTTACTTATGTTTATGGAATAAGTAATTAATTGCATTTTTGAGAAGGCATGTCCAGCGGTTTCGGATATCCAATATTTTTTTTAAAAAAAAAGTGTACATTTGGCGGTAAAATGATCTTTAGATATATGCACATGAAATTATCGGATATTTTATAAAGATTTAAGTACAATATTTCTTTTTAATTGTATGAATTTCGTACCAAGACTTATAATATATAAAGTTCTTATACAGATCAAACAAATTTCCTCGACATTTTTAAAACTTTTAAGAAATTTTAAAATTTTAAAAATTCTAAACTATTCAAATACACTTTTTTAAAAAAAATTCTTTTTCAAAAATTTTCAAAAAATGTTAAAAAATTTAAATTACGGTACGTGAAGTTTCAGCAATTTGCCTTAAGGCACGATGCTATGCACCACCAGTTTGTTTTCCATTGGGATATATAGGCATAAAAATACTAATTTGTTCAGCCCTTATTCTGAGCGTATTTTTTTGTAATTTTTGAATGTAAAACAGAAAAATAGTCCTTAGCTAGTTCAATCAATATTGCACTTTGTTTTTTTATATAGTATCCCTATGATCAAGAGCGATCGGTTAATATTTCCAGGCGTGCCAAAATGCTCGTCTGCTTAAAAACGGTCGTCGCACAGGTAATTTATTACAATGCCTCCTAGGCTATATTTCTGCCCTGGTATGACAATATATGGGAATTCAGGTGTCGCATATATCTTGAATGTACAAATGGACCGCACAAGTAAGTGCAGTTGTGTAATAGAAATTAAACTCTCGAGAGTATCAACGAAAACACCACCACAGTCGCAGGCCAAGGCACGATATCGCGCAACCGGTTTTCTCGTTCGAAAAAATAAAATAACATGAACGCTACAACAGAATAATAAACAACAAAAAGCAATATTGCCCACACCTGTACTCCTCACGGTCAGATATATGTAGCTCCACATACAAAAATGATGTTTTATAACACAAACACTTGTAGTACACTGTCGCATTACAATGAATCATCACTTTTATTAATCACTCATATTCGGACATGGATATTTTAACACCGGTTCCAGCTTTCGAAAATCAGACCGATATATTTTAAATAATAATTCGCAGATATTTGTACAGTACTGGCAAAAACGTACAATTCTAGAATTTGAAAAATTCTAAACAAGTTCATTATTTTTCTAGTATTATTTATTATTCAGAAATTTCATTTATTTTATTATTAATTTAATTCTTATTATTATTTGCTTTTATTGTACATTAAATCATCGTACTACGGATATCATTTTAATATAAATTCTATCCTTTGTACTCTTATTTATTCAAATTTATGTTATATTTATTATTATTACTAGATGTTGAATTATTTAAC
>NW_020538040.1:141685083-141713081 GCF_003426905.1 Ctenocephalides felis
TAGTATCCCTATGACAAGAGCGATCGGTTAATATTCCAGGCGTGCCAAAATGCTCGTCTGCTTAAAAACGGTCGTCGCACAGGTAATTTATTACAATGCCTCCTAGGCTATATTTCTGCCCTGGTATGACAATATATGGGAATTCAGGTGTCGCATATATCTTGAATGTACAAATGGACCGCACAAGTAAGTGCAGTTGTGTAATAGAAATTAAACTCTCGAGAGTATCAACGAAAACACCACCACAGTCGCAGGCCAAGGCACGATATCGCGCAACCGGTTTTCTCGTTCGAAAAAATAAAATAACATGAACGCTACAACAGAATAATAAACAACAAAAAGCAATATTGCCCACACCTGTACTCCTCACGGTCAGATATATGTAGCTCCACATACAAAAATGATGTTTTATAACACAAACACTTGTAGTACACTGTCGCATTACAATGAATCATCACTTTTATTAATCACTCACCAATAATCGCTTTAGTAAAATACTAAGAACTGCGATATGATACCATCACGCGGTGTAGAATCACACACTTCCACCGCACAAACTTCAAATTACAACTCCTGATCAAATTAAATCAAGTCACTTTAGAAATGTTTAGAACGGCACAGGACCGATGCTGGATAACATTCCTTGTCGATCAAATTCTGTGCTGAAGAGCGGCCGGCGGCGATGCAACACTAACCACACAGCACTGCTTAAAAACGTTTAGTACTAACACAAACAACTAATTTAAAAATCATACAATTTTAAAAACTGATCACGAATAGCAATTACACCGATTCGTATGTTAAAAAACACGCAATTAAAATTTGTCTACAGCACGTTCTCGTAAATTTCGACAAAAGTACCGGCGCAGCCACACCGTACGGCGATCGCATAACAACTGGCTGGCGTTCGAGAATTGACAGGCTTTACACACGCAAACACGGCACGAACACACGCAAGCGTACGAGCCAAAGCACAGCGCGTTCCAGCGCCGTCAGACCACTTCACACAGCCGAACTGTGGCACCGAGAACGAACTCATAGGCCAGTCAAAATAGACATTCAACATCGGCATATTTCGCATAGACCTGGAGATTGATATAGACGTTAAACTAGTGGTGTATGGCATTGCGCCTTAAGGCGAATTGCTGAAACTTTCCGTTCCGAAAGCTAAATTTAAAAAAAAAAACTTTGCAAAACTTTGAAAAAAAAAATAGATTTTTGGGAAATTTTGACATTTTTAAAAATAATTGACTTTTTTGAAAAATTTGATTTTTTTGTATTTTGATTTTTTTGTATTTTGATTTTTTTTTGAAAATTGTGAACATTTTATTTAGGCAATGGCGCTGCATAGCTGATTTAGAGTCGAAATATCAAAGCGCGTAAGCGCCGCGTATTCGTCTAACACGTAAACATTGGTACGGAACCCATATAAATGTACACAAAATTTGTACTTATTATTATAATATTTATAAACTATCTGATAATACGATGTACATATGTCTAATTCATTTTTGTGTTCATTTTTGACAGCCAAATGTCATTATTTTTATTTTTTTATTGGTTTTCCAAAGACGCTGGCCTGCTTTTACAAAAATTTCACCAATTGTTTATTTCGTCAATACAAGTAAAATGTTTTTTGAATTATTTAAATCGGACGCTCCGTTATCTCAAAAACTGAAATACCAGTTTTGGCACTTTTTGCCTCGTATCTTCGGAACAGCTAGACCTGCCTCTGCCAAAAACTAGTAGGAATCAAATGTTTTTTGAATTATTCAAATCGGTTGATCCGTGTTCACAAAATCGTCGACAAAAAATTGTATCCGCACTCACTAATGCACGCACACATCTATTTTTTCTGAGGTATGCCAAAATGTTCAAAAACCTCTGAAACGTAAAGATACATAAAAATTTTAATTTTCGATTTTTTTGCGATTACTATAACTTAACATATGGGAAGTTAACTAGTGGGGCATGGCATTGTGGTCATAAGGCAAGTTGCTGATAATTTCCGTACCAAAAATTAAAACTTTTACAAACGCTTTAGATTTGTTTAAAAACTGAAAAATTAGATTTTTGAGATATTTTTTTAAATAATTGGACTATTTTTGTAAATTTTAAATTTTTTTGAAAATGTTGAACTTTTTTGCGTCGCTGTATTAAAAACAAAATATCAAAAGCGCTATTACTATAACTTACCCTATGGGAAGCTAATAAGTCATTACAAATCAAATGTCAAAAGTCCCCAACAAGCTCAGAGGTGCAAAATTTTGTGGAAACTATCAGAACTATCAAATAAAAATTATTTAACGTCTGTACAAATTTTCAGCTCTATGCGAATTATTCTGATGTTCGACTTCTTTGGCTTTATTTTGACCGGGCTATCATATTCCTACAAATGCATAGTTCGTGTATACGGAAAACGCACACAAAAATAATCACCGAGATACGAACCGCCGCTTACTTGAAACGAACGCCTTTTAAATGCAGACATCCGTACAGACAGACTGCACAAATAATTTTATTATGCAAGCCATCCATATAACGTATCGAAAACGAATGCGTTACACGAGCATTTAGGACTTGCTCGATAGTGCCTCTGAATTCTAACAATATCTGCAGATATATTTTATCTCATTCTTTTCTCATATTTTAACTTGATTCGTCTTTCTTATTGAACCAGTTAAATGGCGAAAATACTCGTCATGAAGAAGTGGCACAAATTTGTATATTGACGACGATATTCGTCATGCGTACAAAACAGTGACCATTTTTTATTCAAATTCAATTTTTTGAAAAACAAATTAATGGTTCATTGCAGCGTGCCTTGGCAAATTCCCAGAACTTCCCGTACCGCAATTTAACACTATTAAAAAACTAGCTGTAAGTGGAATTCTCTCTTAAGGCAATTAAGGCATCGTGCCTTAAGGCAAATTGCTGGAACTTCCCGTACCAAAAATTATTATTTTTTAAAAAACGATTGACATTTTTAGAAAAATTTACTTCAAAAAAATAAGATTTTTGAGAAACTATAAATTAAACAAAAAATTACTTTTTTTTGAAAAAAAAATTTAATTTTTTTTTTTTTAATTTTTTTTTTGAAAAAATAATGTTTTCTTTATTTTGGCATATTTTGGAAGATCTTTTTTCAAAGCAATCGTCTGCTTTAACTGCATAGAGACAAAATGTCAAAGCGCGTAAGCGCCGCGTCGCCGTCTAACGAATAAACATTGGTACGGAACCCATAGGAATGCAAATAAAATTTATACTTATTGTTAAAATCTCTATAAAATATCTGATAATTTGATGTGCATATGTCTAATGATCATTTTTGACCGCCAAATGGCTTTTTTTTTTACTTTTTTCGTTAGATCTACGAAACCGCTAGACCTGCCCTCATGAAAATTTGATCAATTCCTCATCTTGTCAATACAAGTCAAATGTTTTTTGAATTATTAAAATCGGACGCTCCGTTCTCTTAAAAACTGAGTTACCGTTTTCGGCACTTTTTGCCCCGTATCATTGGAACGGCTGGACCGGCCTTCGCCAAAAACTAATCAGCACGTCTCCTTATCAAAACGAATCGAATGCTTTTTGAATTATTAAAATCGGTTGCTCCGTGTTCCCGAAATCGTCGACGAAAATTTGTATCCGCACATACATACACACACGTACATACATACATACACACACACATACACACATACATCTATTTTTTCTAAGGTATGCCAAAATATTCAGAAACCTTTGAAACGTCGAGAAATGCAAAAATTTTCATTTTCGATTTTTTTGCGATTACTATAACTTGCCCTACGGGAAGTTAAAATTTTTTTTTGTAAATACAGAACACATTTGATGAACTTGTAAGAAAAAGTACTTTTTGAACTTTTTTGAAAAACATGAGAAAATTTTTGACTTTTTTAATCATTTTTAAAAAATTTAGATTTTTTTAGGGCGATTGCGCTTTTACGCGCATTTTTGCCTGGTTTAGCTTTAGCTATTTTGACAGTAAATTATAAATCGTGATATGAAACCCATGATATGAAATGCAAACAAAATTTATGCTTATTATTAAAATCTATGAAATATCTGGTAATTCGATATGCATATGTCTAATGATCATTTTTGACCGCCAAATGCCATTTTTTGAAACGTGTTTTATTGGATCTCCGAAACCGTGGAACTGCCTTACCAATAATTTGGTCAATCTTTATCTCTTTGCCAGTGAAATGTTTTTTGAATATATCAAATCGGATGCTTCGTTCTCTCAAAAATTGACATGCCATTTTTTGCAGGACCAGCCGAGCCTTCGTAACGGTTGAAACTGCCTTTGACAAAAACTAATCAGCACGTCTCCCTATTCACAGGAATCACATGTTTTTTGAATTCTTCAAATCGGTTTATCAGTGCTCTCAAAATCGTCGACGACAAATTATATCCGCGCACACACATTTATTCATACATCATTTTTTTCTAAGATATGCCAAACTGTTCAAACGACCTAGAAACGTAAAAATATGCAAAAAAATATTTTTGATTTTTTTATTAGATTACTTTAGTTTACCATATAGGATGTTAACAAAATATATTCTGATAAATCATGTTGTTTAGAATTCATAAAGGCTATGGCTGTATAAAATAAGTTGTTGTGTCACTTTACCTTAAGGCAAGTTGCCTGAATTTCCCGATAAGTGTAAAAAATATACTTAATAAATAATAATTAGGATTATGCTATTTAAATAATTTTTGCTAATGTAAGTTTTGAAAATAGTTTTTGCTTTTCATAAAAAGCTTACAACTTTCTTTTCTTTAAATTTACGTATGTAATATTTCATGGAATGTAATCGAAATTCTGCCGCAAAATAAACCCATGTTATGGCAAGGCTATCCTACCTGCATGTTTCATATAAATTGGTACAGTATAATGTCAAAATTCTACGTGGTTGCTATGCAATCAAGCATTTTAGATATACAACCTAACTTAGAAAACGTACAAACGCCAAAAAAAGAAACTTAGGGGGCGTCCATTAATCACGTGAGCGAGTTTTTAAGCATTTTTGGACCCTCCTCCCCTTTGATGATCCATGGTGTTATTCAAAATTAACCCCCCCCCCTTCCCCGTATTTTTAGTTACGTGAGAAAACTGTACAATTTTTGACTTTTTTTTTGAAAATGTTTGAACTTTTTTAAAAGAATTAGTTAAGAACTAAATGCACGTGATATCTTACAATACCCCTACCTCCCCACGTGATATTTTGTGATTTGTTGTCAAACCCCCCCACCCCCTAAAAACCTTACGTGATTAATGAACGCCCCTTTATCATAAGTGCATCTTTCTGATGTGTCATAATAATACATGCAAAAAGTTAGATTTTATGTGTAAAACGCCTGGTCGTACAGCAAATACATAGCACTTTGACAGTTTTTAGTACCATTTTATATGAAAAACCCAGCGCGACATAGCTTTGTCATAACATTGGTCTATTTTACGGCAGAACTGGTCCATTAGTTTAATACGCTTGTAGAATATGATTAGGTTTACAAAGAAGTAAAATATATTAATAACACTGCTGAATTTTGTAAAATAATTCCAAAATTTGTATCCAGCATCTTACTAGCGCAACTTACTCTGTGATTGACGAATATACTCGTCATGAGTTTGATTCGGACAACACAAAACTGTGCGCACTGTGCTATATGAGCGTCATGTTAACAGGTTAAATCATATTTTTATTTTCTTTACTGTATCAGGTTTACTTTTTCTTACACGTTACTTATTTACTTTTATTTACTTTTTTAATTTAATGGGTGCTCTGTCCGAGGCCGTATGCTGAGTTAAACTCCATATCGACAAGAAGACTTCTATTGCCACTTCGCATCGCAACACTGAAATGAGCTATTATCAATTTGAAAAATATTTCTGATCTATTACTACATATTTAATTTAATGGACACTATGTCTGGTGGCAGGTCTATGCCTGAGCTAAACTCTCACTAAACCAGGAGATTTCTTTGTGGCGGGTATTGATAAGTCAGTAGTATAACCGACTCACACGCCAGGGAAACTCAGTTCGAGTCCTTGAGCTGACATAAATTAATCATTTAATTTAAGAAGCAAGAGAAAAAAGCAATATTTTCAATGGAAAAGTTAAGATTTAGAAGAAAAAAAGAAAAGTATTCGTAAATATAAAGTGCAGACTATGTATAAATAAATAATGTAGTTCGAGCAAATTAGCTCCAAAATTTAGATTAAGTGTGTCATGACATTTAATGTAAAAAACAAAAAAGTGTACAAAAAATATCGTAAAAATATGTTTCGTAGAATCATCGTTGAATCACAAAGTATTAAATTTTAATCAAATTCGCCTAATTAAAGAAATCAAAGTATATCAAAACATTAATAAACGCGTACCAAGCACAACTGTGAAATTGAAGAAAAAAATATTTATGGAAAAGTTCTTTAGTAGTATTGAATATAAAAAAATGAAATGTTGAAAGTGACTAAATGCTCTAAGTAAGCGAGGTTAGTAAATATAAATAAAAATAGAGATTTCTTGATGCTTCTTTGCACTGCGATACATATTTTATATTATATAATTTTACTTAATTAATATTTATATAATAACATGATACTGCAGAGTTTTGGTCGAAGCATTAAAAATATACATTTGCAATAAAAGGTCCTTGAATTTATTAAGTTATAACCACTATATAGTTGTGAGTGGCATTTTGCCTAAGGGAAAGTTGCATGAAGCTTTCGATAACAGTAAATAAAAAATAATCGACTTATACAATATAACTTCAGATTTAGCGACTTTTAAAATTGTGACAATATAATTTTGAAATTTTGACGTGGCCCATTATTTAAAATATTAAGGAATCATTGAAGAAAAACCACGTTTCGTCTATTTTACAGAAGACAGTCCATAATATTTTAGGACAATCATTAAGACCATAACTTTTATTATTATACAAAGTTTCATCAAAATCATCAAATAAAAATAATAATAATTTTGGAGTTTTGAAAATCAGTTCAGGATTTTTGGCTGAAACATGGACGAACAGTTTTGCACTTATTGAAAGAACGATTTAGCCGATCGCCGATGGTCAACACAAGTCCTTATTGAATTTCGAATGGCTTTTAAAATTTTGAAATCGGCACAGTCTTTTTTAAAAAATTGTCGATAAAATGTCAAAATTTGGCTCACAGGCTCACATTCTCACTTTTTCCAATTTGGGTCTCGAACAATTCAGAAAGACTTAAAACGTCGAGAAAACATAAAATTGGTAAGGCGGGTTTTTTAGGCAAAAACACAAACTTCTCCTTCAGACAATAGATATAGTTATATTTAATTTATCAATAATCTTTTTTTTCAATTTTGGAACAAGTATAAGCGAACTCTAGCTCTTCAAAACATTTTAATCCTTTTTTATATTTTATTAATTTTTTAAAATTTGTAATAGTACATAGTAATAATAATTACTAATATATTCATGAATATGATTTATATACGTTGTTTAAATTATATAAAATTTATTATCATCAATCAAAAAAAATGAAAAAAAAAATACGGCGCACATATTTTATAAATTCGAAGTACCTCTCTGTAAAAAACGTATGCTCATCAATTTTTGACACCAATCATAAATTAACTATATCATTTTTATCACCATTAATTAAGGATTCAATCTTCAATACATATCGATCCGGGTAGATGTCGCGAATATAAAGAAAAGCGAAGCATTTTTATCACACGTAAAATAATTGTCGCCCGGAACATATTTTTACACTGTGGCGTCGAGACACGTTTGTTCTGCAGAACTTCTTTTGCATAATAATAACGCAAAATTATAGGCACTTAGTGCATTTGCACAATAAAATATATTGTAGCTACAGTGTAGTAAATTACTGAACGAGGAAAAATAATATTAATTTTTAGAAAATGATTTTAATTCAGATAGAAAATGTACTTACGTCGTCTGTGTCGCATTATAAATTAATTTTTTTAGCATTATAAAATTTTCAATTATTTTATAATAATTATACTTAAATAAGACATTAAGTGGTGAGCATGGCATAATTTATAAAAAATGTATTTGTTAAGTAGAATTTGAATAAAAATTAAGAAAAATAGTAATAACAGAATTGGAATAGCTGAATTGTATTAGGAGTAAGAAGAAAAAATATTTGAACTTGCTGAAATTAAAAGAAGAATGAAGAAAAAAATGAAATGAAGGTATAAGTTGAATATAATTAGAAATTTGAAAAGAGCAAAAATTGAAGAAAATAAGAAGAAAAAAAATTAAAAAGATATAGAATAGGATACATATATAGATTGAATATGATATAAAAATTAGGATGTAAATAGATAAAATTGTTGTAGGCGGCTAAATGCTCAGAGTAAGCAAGGTCAAATGAAATTAAAAAAAGACATTTACTCGTAATTATTATTCATTGTCCTTGACTTCACAGTTTTCTTATGACAATCCAAAGTATTTTATGTGAACAAGCTTTTTGTGCAATAAATTCTAACGACCCATTTACGCCTGAAATTCGAAAGGGTTGATAGATTTTCTTCATAAATATATTGTATTGCATACATACTATATCTTTTAATTTTTTTAAATTGGTAATAAACTAATAATTTTATATCCATTACCTATAAGTTAATATCTATTTGTGTGGCACAGTGAAAAACATCCCAAAAATCTTTGTTTTTCATTTGATGTATGTTAGGGCGGAGCACAAAGATCCAATTTGAATTTGAGCAATTATATTGTGTAAACGAAACCCATTTTTATATCACATCGAATAACACATATCATACAAACAACTATCTGTCTATGTTTAGTTTCTGCAAAAAAATGTAACTTGGTCCTCATAGGCGGTATAAATTAGGGCAGCCAGGGGTAAACAGGTACAATGTCTAATTTAAATTTCAGAGAGATTTTTCAAAATAGCTACATTGCATTCAGCCAATGCAAAATATACATTTCATGGGCACATTTCTTACAAATACAACACTTTGTATTACTTTAAAAATCTGGTATTTTGACTGGAATATTTATCAGCAGAGTTGGAATAACTATTAATTTAATTCATTTCTAGTAAAAATTGCTTCTTCTACCTGAGTTTATATTTTTATTTACTATTTTTTATTGCTTACATCTTTGCCAGAGTAAAAATTTAGTAGATCCTTTTTATCTCGCCCACATGTAAGCTATTGTAGAGATTATATAAACAAAACTGTTGATTCTAACTTAAAAATATCAATACAATAAAATAATTAAATAATGTATACTTAAAAAATTAAATTAAAGCCTCGTAAACTAACAACAGTGCTCACAACTAAAAATCTAACATAAAAAAAACATTTGTTACAGATTTTCAAACTTTGCCGTTTATTTCCTGATAGCGACGTTTCTTGATTTGAGGCGATAGCTGATTACCCATTTTTCCACTCTACTTTCAAATATTGTTATTAAAAAGTTCCTGACTTTACTTGTTTTTGAGATACTGGTGGACCTTTTTATCCGCAAACATCCTAGCCGCTATAACGCTATAAATATATATACATATATATCTATATATTATTATGATTAAAAATTTATTCGAATAGTAATTGCAGTATTCAGTTTTTTTAAAAAACAACGCATATTCCACAACTTTTAATTTCGAAGCAGATGCATAATTGCATGCATTATTAAGGCAAAATTAATTTGAGTTTATAAATCAAATCAGACCTTCAAAAAATAATAAAAATTACTAGTTGTTTTTCACTATAATTAGAATCAACTAAACTCCATTAAAATTAACATTCAGAATATATAGTACAGACCAACTGTACATCGACTTATTTCCAAGTTTTGCATATAAAAAACGCTATCAGAAACTGTACAATGCATTTGCGTATCCTTTTTCTAACGTATCACAAAACCACAGGCTGAAGGAGCGACCTTCTTCTCTTTAATCGATTTATAATGACATTTAGAAGGAAGCAAGATAAATCACAAACGCGCCAACTTATTACTAACATGCCATATGTGTAGACCGAGGAATAGAGAATTATTCTGACGCATAAAATTACGTCCGCCAAGTCATTATAGTTTAAAAATGCTCGTCCGATACGAACCTAGGACAACATAAATTTACTGGTCTAGGTCTAGCATGTACGAAAAGTAACGCTTTTGCCTTGGGAATTTTCAACAGCATCGATTTACGTTTAAAGTTTACATTTATGCACACACACATATATATATATATATATATATATATATATATATATATATTTATATATATATACACTAGCTGACCCGGCAAACGTTGTTTTGCTAAGTAAGGTATATTCTAAACAATTTCTAGAGAATCAAAAACATTAATACTTTTAGTATATAAGGATGTGTTGTTTAAATGCTATATACAACGAGATACTATAAAAACAATAAACCCCATTAGTTTGTCCATATTTTGTCAATAAAATCAAACTGGAAGTCTTATACACTTTGTACAGACATCATGGTATAATCCAATCCAAGTCTTTTTTGCTCTTTCGACTTATTGATTAAGTTTCAAATTTTCAGATTCTTTTTGGATTCTGGATTTTGTGTATAATTGTAAATAATACTACTGAGCTTATACAAAATTTTCAAATTTCTGCGAGAAGAGATAGAAAATGAATAAGGTATTGAGTAAGGTACCCGCTTTTTATTATCTAAGACTAAGATATTTAAAAATTTATTATCTAGACCTTTTTACCCCATAGACGGGGTAACTTGGAACGGCCAGACGGCAAACAGGTTTAATGTTTTATTTTAATTTTAAAGGTATTTTACAAAATAATTACATTTATAACTAATGCTAAAAAAACTACCAACGAAAAAAATACTTTTATTGTGGATTTTTAAAGATTACAGTTTATCTCCCGATAGCAAAGTCATATGAATCAAGGTTATAGCTGGTTATACATCTTTCTCCCTCTACTTTCAAATATTGTTATTAAACAATGCTTAATATTACTGGTTTTTGACACATCGCTGGTGGACCTTTTTAACCCCGGACCTTCATACTCGTATATTGTTATCTATTCTTCGATAAATTCTGGGAAATAATAACTGGGAAAATGTTATTCGACAAAATGTCTACTTGATCGATACCAAATTTAGGTTCTGAATCTGAAAATAACATAAATGAAAAATAATATAACTTAGAAAATGTTTTATAAATACCAATGAATATATAATTATACAAATGAGATCTTTCCGAGCACCGTGTTTGAGAAAAATATGCCAAAAAGTGCATTTTCATATTAACATTTCAAAAAACGTTGATATTTTGAGTTTCTAGTAACACTTACGGCCCGTTTAATAACGTTTTTGTTTATACATAAAACTACAAACCAAACTACTTACTACAATTTATTCATAATTAAATAATATTCACGTAAAACATCCTAAACGTAATTGAACATCATCTGTCAAAAACCTTTGACATTTGACGTGTTAGCCACCGTCCATTGTTTTATTTAAATTACGCTTCAAATTAAACATGTAAACTAAAATTTCAATTTAAAAATGTAAAGTTTCTACGCGATTTTGAAATATTATCTCACCTTTCCGACAATCTCTGGATTGGCACGAATTTTTCAAGACTAAGACTGGCCAAATCGGTTTAAGCTGTTTTCGAGTTTTACCGGATCATTTGATATATAATATATATATATATATATATATATATATATATATATATATATATATATATACAGGGCCGGTCTTGCCTTGAATGCAATGCATGCAAAAAATGCGGGCGCACGCCTTAGGGGGCGCCAAAACGAGGTTCGGAAATGAAATTTATAATATATTATTTATATATTTTTTTTAAACATAAGATCTAGAATATTTAATAGATTATAATAAACAATCCAACTTAACTATGAGTCACAAAAAGCATATTCAGTTTGCAATGTGATATCAAAAGAAACAATTAACCAAATAATAATTCTGAAAATTTGTAAATTTTTGTTCTGCTTACTGTTCAAAGTACTTTTAATTTCATTCTTCGTTTGAAGTTAACGTGGAATCAAAAAAGAAAATATTAAGTGTTTAATCCCGTAAGAGCAAACCTACAAAAGTTTAAATTAATTATTGTGCGTTATTGGTGAAAAATGGCGAGCTGATTTAGTTGAAATGGAACTTGTTAAAGAAATATATACTAATTATAATAGAGAAAATGGAAAAGGGGAGTCAGTGCTCAAAAAATGGCTTGCTTATTCCAAAAAAATTAATTGTATTTTTTGTTTTTGTTGCAAATGTTTCACATCTGATGAACTTTGAACGTTGAAGATATGCTTGGTTAGGTTTATGGAGCAAATGTGAAAAATTGAAGCAAAATATACTTAGGAACAAAAATCTTTAAGCTTTTTATACACATAATTTAATTATTAACTATGCAGAAATAATACAGATATAAATATAATTTGTTTGTCTCAGTATAGTTAAGGGATGTTATTTCTTTGCATCTTTTAATAATTTTTGGACAACACTTTAAAAAGTTTAACTTTAAAACAACAATCTGATACTCTGAATCTGATGGGAAAGTAAAGCTGAATACAATTTGGCGCTTGCGATACCAATAAGGAGAAGTTTACGATTCAATTTTAGATACTGTAAAAAATAAAAAAATAAAAAAATTAAATTTAATTTAAAACATGAAATACGAGTGTTATGTTTAAGAATTTAAGTCTAGTCTTTTTTTGCTCTTTTGGCGCGATTTGCTTTATAGAATAAATCTCATAGTAAATAAGTTAAATGTTTCATAATCCCAAATATTAATATTACACCTACGTTAGAAATAATTGAGAATTTAAAAATATTTGATTATGATCAACCCGCGAATCGCCTCGATTTTCTAAATAGATTTAAAATCAATGAGTTTTATACGCTTTTAGATTATATATAATTTTTTGTGTGCTAAAGTGTGTGTACAAAATTCCAAAATGATTAAAAATTAATTAAAAAAATGAAGTAAATGCTTATATAATTTTAATGAAAAACTGTTAAAACATTTAAAATTATTGGGGGGGGGGGCGCTAGAACAAATCTTGCATGCAGGCGCTGAGGACCTCAGGACCGGCCCTGTATATATATATATATATATATATATATATATATATATATATATATATATATATATATATATATATATATACATAATATATAATTCAACGGCTAGACCTGCCTTTGCCAAAAACTAATCAGCACGTCTCCTTATTAGTGGGAATCGAATGTTTTTTTGAATTATTCAAATTGGTTGAAAATTTGCATCTGCACACACGCACATCCATTTTTTTAAGGTATGCCAAAATGTTCAGACACTTCTAAAACGTAAAGATATATGAAAAAAAATTATGTTCGATATTTTGCGATTACTATAACTTACCCTACGGGAAATTCAGAATGACTTGAAACGCCGAGAAAAAAAAATTGGCAAGTCGGATTTTTTCGACAAATTACATACATTTTCGGGATGTTATAAACCAAAAATTATGGATGTTTCAAATAGATTTCAAATTCCAAAAACATTTCGATTTTGAAGAAGATAAAATATCATTATGTAAATTTCTATCAAATGCAAAGTTATTCATGAGTATTGTTAAGAAAATCAATTTATACACTCAATGACTTCACTACATATGCATGAGGATATCACACTAATATTTATGTACTCTGACGCAGTCATTTATTAGGGTGACCAGGTGTGCTGCATTTGGCAGCCAATTTTACTTTTTACTACCAGCTAATGTAATAGCTCACTGTATTCTCATTGCACACGATCGACTTACAGAACGAGGACTCTAAATTTTATAGACAAAACGAGATCTTCTCGAATACATTTCACTCGCGTGCTAAAAATAATTTGGCGTCTGCGGTTCACTGGCAGAGGTCGTATGAGTTATTAATTGCTACGATGTTTAGAAACTTTGTGACCTATGATAAAACGTTATATTGGGATTTTTTTTTAAATTGTATTATATATTTAAATGTAGATAACTAAAATATAGTTTATGTATATATGTACACACACTTAGGGAAACTAGGGGCTATATGCAACGGGGGTAACTAGTAACAGGCGTTTTTCGATAGGATCTTAAAAGATATTAAAATATTTTTTTGTCTCGATTGGACATGTAAACCGTCCTGCATGATATTGTCATAGCTACTATTCTGCAAGTCGACGCAATAAACAGAACTAAGCAGGTGCGTCAATTATGACTGTTTTTTTATTATTATTATATTTTCAACAGCAATCAGAATCTTACGTTCTATGAGCTGTTGGGCTGAAACTTCTCCTTACGTCGTATTTTTAGATGGTAACCCAATGGTTAATCCATCTATATTTGATGATTTTTTCTATTAGAATTAATCTAATAGGGCTGACTTTATATTGGTGCAGCAATGTCGGGCAAGGGCTATTTTCACTTGGAAACATATTGCTATCTATATTTCCAAGTGAAAATCGTTGTCACTGCTGCCTGACAACACAGGCTGCTCGAATTGGGTATCGAACCCGGGACTTCTGAAACAAGTCCCATCGCTCTTAACTGCTTACCTAAGGGCAAGCCCTATTATGACTGGTGATATAAAATTGATTTATCATAAAATTTCAGTTTGAGTTATTAATATCGACTAATTTCAAATTTTATATATCCTATTCCGTTCCAAATTTATCAATCTTTAATTATGTGTATGCAAATCTTTGATAACAGCCTGACAACACAGGCTGCTCGAATTGGGTATCGAACCCGGGACTTCTGAAACAAGTCCCATCGCTCTTAACTGCTTACCTAAGGGCAAGCCCTATTATGACTGGTGATATAAAATTGATTTATCATAAAATTTCAGTTTGAGTTATTAATATCGACTAATTTCAAATTTTATATATCCTATTCCGTTCCAAATTTATCAATCTTTAATTATGTGTATGCAAATCTTTGATAGCTAAATTATTTTAATAGTTATTTCGAATAATGTAAAAAAATTACACCTGCGGTTAATTGAAACAAAACCTTGGGGCTAGTTGTAACATACAAGAATTATATACAGATTCAAGTGAAGAAGATTGGATGGCATGTACAGTTTGTAAGATGTGGGCACATGTAAATTGTGTTATAGGAAACACTATATTTTTTATTTGTATTATGATAATAATAGCAGTTTACTATGATTTATAATAAAAATTTATATTATAGGAGATATTATATATTTATTTGTATTAATTATAGTTTGCGTTGATTTGTGAAAAGATTTACTTAGAAACAAGTCTATTTTATTAAAAATAAGTAAATAATAAATTATCAGAGGTATAATTGTCGTTACTACTTGACGTGATAGATGTTATAACTAGCCCCAAAAACAAGGTAAGTTGTAACACCGCACTTTTTCTTGAAACCGATTAATTGTGTAATAACGAGAAATAGTTATAGCAACTAACCATCTTTATTTTGTAGAAATATAATCAGTGGATCTCAGAATATATTATATTACTAAAAAACTGTTACAACCAGCCCCTAGCTCCCCTACGTATGATTGAATAATAGTATGAATGATATAAAATATCACATGTTGTTTTTATAGTTAAATATATTTTACACGAGTGAACCAAAAACTTGTGGTTTATGGCATCGTGGAACTTTCCGCACCGTAATGAAATATTCGAAAAATATTAAATGTTTTCAAATATATTATTATAAATACTGTAACTTTCATTATTCTTATTTTATAGACAAAACATAAAAGCTTATAAATTGATTATGGCTTTTATTCAAATTAACATGAAAAGTAAATAAGTAGAACTTAATAAAGCGGAGTAAGAACAAAGGTTCCTGTCTCATATTTCTAAGAGTTATATAAACTGTATTGCAGAGTTCAAATTATTTATTTTGAGTATAAAAGTGAGTTTTAGAATTATAGTTAGAATTAAAATTAAAATCTTATTTTAGATGTTCAAAAAAATTTTTTTTTTGAAAATTAAAAAGATAAATTTTGTTTCCCCAAAAACAAGCGTGTTGTCAATGCAAACAGAAGGTTTTTTGAAACATTTAAATCGAATGCTATGTTCTCTTAAAAACTGCCACTTTTTGCACAATGAGCTTCGTATTTCCGAAAGAACTGGACCTGTCTTTGCCAAAAACTATTCAACACTTCTCCCCATCATTGCAATTTGATTGTTTTTTTGAATAATTGAAATCGGATGCTTTGTGCTCACAAAAACTCGAGTTCTATTTTCTTTGTTCCGTATCTCAGAAACAGCTGGAACTGCCTTTATCAAAATCTAATCAGTACGTCTCCTTATCAATAGAAATCGATTGTTTTATGAATCATCCAAATCGAATGTTCAGAAAAAATGGATGTGTGTATGTGTGTGTGTTTGTGCGGATAAAAATTTTCGTCGACGATTTTGGGAACACCGATCACACATACACACAAACACACATTATTTTTAACTTCCCATATAGTAATCGCAAAAAAATCGAGAATATTTTTTTTTATTTATCTTTACGTTTCAAAGGTTTCTGAATATTTTGGCATACTTTAGAAAAAATGGATGTGTGTATGTGTGTGTGTGTTTGTGCGGATACAAATTTTCGTCGACGATTTTGGGAACACCGATCACACATACACACAAACACATATTATTTTTAACTTCCCGTATAGCATAGTAATCGCAAAAAAATCGAGAATAAATTTTTTTATATATCTTTACGTTTCAAAGGTTTCTGAATATTTTGGCATACCTTAAAATTAGAAAAAATGGACGTGTGTATGTGTTTGTGTGTTTGTGCGGATACAAATTTTCGTCGACGATTTTGGAAACACCGATCACACAAACACACATTATTTTTAACTTCCCATATAGTAATCGCAAAAAAATCGAAAATAATTTTTTTTATATATCTTTACGTTTCAAAGGTTTCTGAATATTTTGGCATACCTTAGAAAAAGTGGATGTGTCGACGATTTTGGGAACACCGATCAACCAATTTGAATAATTCGAAAACATTTGATTCGTATTGATAAGGAAACGTGCTGATTAGTTTTTGGCTTGGGCAGGTCTAGCCGTTTCGAAGGTACGGAGCAAAAAGTGCAAAAAATGGCAGGTTCTGAGAGAATGAATCGGCCGATTTAAATTATTCAAAAAGCATTCGATTCGTATTGAAGTGGAGACGTACTGATTAGTTTTTGGTATAGGCAGGTCTAGCCGTTTCGAAGATACAGAGGAAAAAGTGCAGAAATTCCGATTAGATCCTAGACTTAGACTGAAACGTAAAGATATGCCAAAATTTTGGACGATTACAATAACTTACCATATGGAAAATGAACAAATTATGTTTGTTACCGTTATTTTACCTTACTAAACGAACATTAAGAGAAAATTTTATTCCAATAAGTAGTGTTATCTCACAATAGAGGAACAAATTTTAGTGGTTGCTTCTAAATATAAAAATAGGATTGACGTATATCTCAAAGAATTGGTCAGCAGAGTTTACCTGTATAGTCAGCCCACCAGATTGAAAAGAAAGTTGCCACAAGACCTCATCTAGTCCAGTTAAACCTAATTACTATTCTTTTTTATGTTTCATTTGATTGTTTGTTTTTTCTTATCGTTTTGTTTTTTGTGTTTCTTTTCTTTTTTATTTTATTTTATTTTTTTTTATTAACATGTGTTATATATACCTAGTAGACACGCCGCTGGGTGATGCTACTATCTTCTTGTTTATATTATATGATAATTATTGTTAGCAATCTCTGCTTAATGTTAATGAATATGTAAAACAGATTGTAGAATAAATTAAATAAAAATAAGTAGTGTTATCACGTGCGTTTGTTAATCATGAAAATGCTTTCGGATTTCGGCTTTCGGCTTTCGGTTTTCTATTATTCGTCTATATGCGGGAACCATGCGGGAACACACAGAATGCTGAAATTTTGTCGGCGCGCCGCATGCGAATTATGGCGGCGTTGGCGCGGGCGCTAAATTGTTTCGGACGCGTTAATATCATACAGATATCATAACTTGACCGCAATTAGATCACGAATGCAACACTTGCAGCGATGTCGGCGGCGGTAATAAATGTTGGACTAAATGATTTTACGGCATTGCTGATGGGGTTGTTAAATTATAACGGTAGCAGGAGATATTCGTTTATTATGTGAGTTATTTATAATATTTTGCATATGCAGTTGTCTATATCCAGATAGGCTCTGTGCATTAAGTATACAAAGACAAGTACTTGGCCTTGTGGTGGAGTTTCTGTATCCCATGGTTTCGTGATCGAACCCTGCGTTGCGTGCAACGTGATATCAAACTAGTAGTGCATGGCATCGTGCCTTAAGGCAAATTGCTGGTACTTCCCGTACCGTAATGAAATATTTGAATTATTAATATTATTATATATTAATATTTTCAATATTTAAAAAAAAATGTATATATTTTTTTAAATTTTGAAAAAAGTGCCTGCCCCCAAAAACTAAGCGTTTTCTACTGTCAACACAAGTAAAATGTTTTTTAATCATTCAAATCAGATACTTTGACTTCACAAAAACTGCCATTTTATGCTTAATTAGCTTCTTATCTCCGAAAAGGCTAAATCTGTATTTGCAAAATGTAATTATTTTGAATCAATCAAATCGGTTGATCCGAGCATCTGAAATCGTGAACCATAAATTGTATCCATACATATATATACACATCTATTTTTTCTATGCCAAAATGTTCAGAAACCTTCGAAACGTGAAGATATGCAATAATTTTTATTTTAGATTTTCGGACGATTACAATAACTTACCCTACGGACTACCATTTGGGAAGTTAATAATGTTTTTAAAAATATAAACTATTATTTTTTAAATCTTCATCAAATTCAGTAATATACGTTAAAATTAAGTAACGATAGTAAATGCTGAATAAATTATTTTATAGCTGATACCATTGCTAATGGGGGGCTATTATTTCATAACACTATTAGAATACAGTAGAATCCGATTAGTATGACGCCGGATATATTGACAACCGCTTATTATGACGTAATCGCACTAGGAAGTTTGGTTTTCATACAAAATTCCTTAAAAAAACAGGTATCTAGTCAGATATATTGACATCGCTTACATTGACATGTCGCTTATAATGACCCATTTTTGCAAAAAATTATGTCCAATTATAATGACCGACATGATTTTACATGATGTGGCCAAGTCTACAAAAGCAATTGCTATGTCTTTTGTGCACAATAGCACTAGGGACTGTTTTTACAATAAAATTATGTAAAGAAATCAATAAAAAATTACTGATTACTTACATTGAAAAATCACATTTGTATGTTTATGGGTAGGGTAGACCAATTATTAATGGTCCACCACGGATATCTCGTAAACAAATAAAATTAGATTTTTTTTAACAAAAATATTCGATAGTAGAGGGCAAAAAATAGAACTTTGACCTTTATTTTGTACTTACATTTGTTAACGATTGAGAATGTTTTTTTTCATATTTTTATATTTTAGACTCATGTATAATTTGAACAAGAATAAGTAATAAACAAAAGCACATCAAATTATCAGATTCTTTTATAAAAATTAACAATGATTAATTAACAATATGCTTATAAATTTTACTTATGTTGAAATGAATTTCCTTGCAAGTATAATATATGAAAATTCTGAAAATTGCATAATATTTCTTAAAATTTTATTGTTTTAAGTAGGCAAAAACTAATCTAATATACTGAAACCGAGTTCAATAATAATATGCTAAAAAATATGCTACAAATTTTCTTTGTAGCATAGTTAAAAAAAGAACAAAAACAGTTTTTAACATCATACTAAAGCTGGAATATATATTGGCATAATACAAATTCGTGTAATTATTTTACTTAATCCAAATGCAATTATTACTTAGATATTGTAATTATAATAAATTTAGTATATTTTATTGTTTTTTTAAATATATCAAACATCAGTTTCAACTGCATAAATTATTTTCGTTATCTTCATAACAAAAACTATCTTCGTAAATACTATTTGTTTTCTAATTTATACTAAAGGAGGATGCTACAGTTTCCTATAGTTTTAACTTCAATCTGTAAATTATTATCCCTGCAGCCAAATAAACAAACAAATAACTCTCATTCGGTATCACTATTTTTAGCTTATTTCTTATGAATTTGCATCGGCAGAAGCACGTACTTGACATGTTATCGGCATTCTTGTTAGATAATAAATAATAATGATGCAGTACAAAATACTTTGTGATCGACTTACTACTTTGGGATTCTGCAGATTATGTTCTTGAATTACGTCGCATTCCAAGAAGAACGCTCTCAGAAGATATCTGAAACAAGAAGACGTTATATGATTTTAAAAGATAAAGCTTTAAGCGGAAAATTTTCCGCTTCGAGTTTTGGTTTCTAGTCTATTATTAAGTTGAATTTAATATTTGGGTTATATTACGGTTCAATATCAATTTATATATTATATATATATACTAGGAAATTTTCAATTTACATATAAGTTTTTACTCTGCATGTTACTTCCTTATATATTAGTTTTAATTAGTTCTATCTTTTTTACCGCCACAATATTTATTTATTTTATATTATATTTTATCTCAATATGTCTAAAGTTTAAACTCTAAACGTATGGAAATTATAAAGACCATTTTTATTTGATGTATTGCCCTGGAGATTGTGTCTTACATATTTCAACATCAAAAGTAGTATAAAATATTTTAACACACACACACACACACACATATATATATATATATATATATATATATATATGCATATATATACATATATATATTTATATATATGTATATATATGCATTTAAATTCACACTATTAATAATTACAATACACATTTATTTATCGATGATGTAATAATTTGTATCAATCTATATATAACACTTGCCAATAATGAAATCGATATATAAATTATTTTATAATTAGAATCAAACAATAATTTATCATATCATTAATTCACCATTAAAAATGTTTTTGCGAACAACATGATATCATGCAGTAGTGATATGGGTTTTGTTTCAACATATAGATAAAAAACGAGAAGAATTAATTTCCTCAGTCACTAATGTGCAAGTGTGGAACTCACTACTTTGGCCCCAAGCGAGAATAGATTTCACGATTCTCATGATAAATTATTGCCAATTCTGAAAATACATAAGATAGTTGTGCGATGTTACTGTTCTTTTTTGATGAATAGGAGGATTTAATAGTCAAAAACTGTCAAAAAGCTATGTTTTTGCTGTTCAATCAAGCGATTAACACAATGCCTACTTTTAAATCCCTACTTCCAAATGGCACAAATGACAATATCAATGTTATCATAAATGAAACTTTCTATTGTCACTAATAACACATGTTTGAAGTCAAATTATTTTTTTGTTTTGACATTTAGAGGTTAGGTTTTAGAAGTTGACATAAGGTACATTCTCGATTGACAACAAAGGCATAGGTTTTTGACTGTTTGTGACTACTAAATGATGCGATAATTCAACAAGAAAAGGTCGGTAACATAAAATAACTATTTTATCAGATCTAAAATAATTACGTGCTACCACTGCGCTACCAAAGCTGTGACACTTCTGTACTTGCAAAACTCAAATATTTTCTATGATTTCTAACAAACTAATATTATAAAATAGCAGTCGGTTACTTCGACAATATATTGTACCATCATCGCGCTGCCTACTGCGCTACCGATGCCGTACTTTCTGTGTCTGCGATGTTTGTAAAAACTGAATGTTTTCAATGATTTGTAACAAATCCAATAACATTACAAAATAGCAACAAGCTATTAGGATTATGAAACTTACGCGCTGCCTACTGCGCTACCGAGGCTGTACTAACTTTGGCAGCACTACATGTAAAATCGAATGTTTTTAACGATTTGTAACAAATACAATGATATTACAAAAGAGCAATGAGTTATTTAAACAAAATGTTGCCCTGGGTGAGGATCGAACTCACGGCCTTAAGATTATGAGACTTACGCGCTGCCAACCGCGCTACCGAGGCCGTTCTTACGCCGTCATCCTATATGTAACAATCGAATATTTTTAACGATTTGTAACAAATACAATGATATTAAAAAAGAGCAATGAGTTATTTCAACAACATGATGCCCGGAGTAAGGATCGAACTTACGACCTTAAGATTATGAGACTTACGCGTTGCCTACTGCGCTACCGAGGCTGTACTAACTCCGTCAGCACTACATGTAAAATCGAATATTTTTAACCATTTGTAACAAATACAATGATATCACAAAAGAGTAACTAGTTAATTCAACGAAATGTTGCCCGGGTATGGATCGAAATCACGACCTTAAGATTATGAGACTTACGCGCTGCCTACTGCGCTACCGAGGCTGTACTAACTCCGTCAGCACTACATGTAAAATCGAATATTTTTAACGATTTGTAACAAATACACCAATATTATAAAACAGAAACGAGTTGACCCGGGTGAGGATCAAACTCACGACCTTAAGATTACGAGACTTACGCTCTTCCTACTGCGCTACCGAGGCTGTACTAACTTTGTCAGCACTACATGTAAAATCGAATATTTTTAACCATTTGTATCAAATGCAATGATATTAAAAAGGAGCAATGAGTTATTTCAACAACATGATGCCCCGAGTGAGGTTCGAACTCACGACCTTAAGATTATGAGACTTACGCGCTGCCTACTGCGCTAACGAGGCTGTTCAAACTTTGTCAGCACAACATGTAAAATAGAATATTTTTAACGATTTGTAACAAATACAATGATACTAAAATGAGCAATGAGTTATTTCAACAACATGATGCCCCGGGTGAGGATCGAACTCACGACCTTAAAATTATGAGACTTACGCGCTGCCTACTGCGCTACCGAGGCTGTACTAACTCTGTCAGCACTACATGTAAAATCGAATATTTTTAACGATTTGTAACAAATGCACCAATATTATAAAATAGAAACGAGTTGCCCCGGGCGAGGATCGATTTCACGAACTTAAGATTATGAAACTTACGCGCTGCCTACTGCGCTACCGAGGCTGTTCAAACCTTGTCAGCACAACAAATACAATGATATTAAAAAAGAGCAATGAGTTATTTCAACAACATGATGCCCCGGGTGAGGCTCGAACTCACGACCTTAAGATTATGAGACTTACGCGCTGCCTACTGCGCTACCCAGGCTGTACTAACTCTGTCAGCACTACATGTAAAATCGAATATTTTTAACGATTTGTAACAAATACACCAATATTATGAAATAGAAACGAGTTGCCCCGGGTGAGGATCGAACTCACGACCTTAAGATTATGAGACTTAAGCCGGGCACAGACGTAACTGTATACTTGCGCAACCTGCGACTTGCGCATGTATTCTGTAGCGTCTGTGGAGTGTTTTTTGCGCACCTTGTCGGACTGGTGCAAGCGAGTAGGCATGAGCACTTTTTCATTATTTTAATTGCGCAATCATTCAAGTCGGCAAGTTCATTCGTTGGCCGCGTGTGGCAGCACATGTCCCGTTTTTATTTTACTTTGTAGCGAATTCATAATACAAGTTTATGAAGTTATCGACAATTAAAAGTTATTAAATTAGCCCTCTGAACACTTTGAATTCTCTTCTGATGCTGTAAATACTTAAATTAATAAAAAAGATATATTTTTAGGTTATGTTTTGACATTTATTATTTGACATTTGTGATATGCTTGCGCAAGTACTTGAACATAAACTTGAACCCTCTGTGAGCGCTGTGAAAATACGCCTGGTTGCGCATTCATTCAGCTGCGCAAGTATACAGTTACGTCTGTGGCCGGCTTTACGCGCTGCCTACTGCGCTACCAAGGCTGTACACTGTCAGCACTACATGTAAAATCAAATATTTTTAACCATTTGTAACAAATACAATGATATTAATAAAGAGCGATGAGTTATTTCAACAACATGATGCCCCGAGTGAGGATCGAACTCACGACCTTAAGATTATGAGACTTACGCGCTGCCTACTGCGCTATCGAGGCTTTGCTACCTCTGTCAGCACTACATGTAAAATCGAATATTTTTAATGATTTGTACCAAATACACCAATATTATAAAAGAGAAACGAGTTACCCCGGGTGAGAATCGAACTGACGACCTTAAGATTATGAGACTAACGCGTTGCCTACTGCGCTACCGAGGCTGTACTTACTACGTCAGCACTACATGTAAAATCGAATATTTTTAACAATTTGTACCAAATACACCAATATTATAAAATAGAAACGAGTTGCTCCGGGCGAGGATCGAACTCACGACCTTAAGATTATGAGACTTACGCGCTGCCTACTGCGCTACCGAGGATGTACTAACTTTGTCAGCACTACATGTAAAATCGAATATTTTTAAACATTTGTAACAAATACAATGATATTAATAAAGAGCGATGAGTTATTTCAACAACATGATGCCCCGGGTGAAGATCGAACTCACGACCTTAAGATTATGAGACTTACGCGCTGCCTACTGCGCTACCGATGCTGTACTAACTCTGTCAGCACTACATGTAAAATCGAATATTTTTAACGATTTGTAACAAATACACCAATATTATAAAATAGAAGCGAGTTGCCCCGGGTGAGGATCAAACTCACGACCACAAGATTATGAGACTTACGCGCTGCTTACTGCGCTACCCAGGCTGTACTAACTCTGTCAGCACTACATGTAAAATCGAATATTTTTAACGATTTGTAACAAATGCACCAATATTATAAAATAGAAACGAGTTGCCCCGGGTGAGGATCGAACTCACGACCTTAAGATTATGAGACTTACGCGCTGCCTACTGCGCTACCGAGGCTGTATTAACTCTGTCAGCACTACATGTAAAATCGAATATTTTTAACCATTTGTAACAAATACAATAATATTAAAAAAGAGCAATGAGTTATTTCAACAACATGATGCCCCGAGTGAGGATCGAACTCACGACCTTAAGACTATGAGACTTACGTGCTGCCTACTGCGCTACCGATGCTGTACTAACTCTGTCAGCACTACATGTAAAATCGAATATTTTTAACGATTTGTAACAAATACACCAATATTATAAAATAGAAGCGAGTTGCCCCGGGTGAGGATCAAACTCACGACCACAAGATTATGAGACTTACGCGCTGCCTACTGCGCTACCGAGGCTGTACTAACTTTGTCGCACTACATGTAAAATCGAATATTTTTAACCATTTGTAACAAATACAATGATATTAAAAAAGAGCAGTGAGTTATTTCAATAAGTGCCCGAGTGAGGATCGAACTCACGACCTTAAGATTATGAGACTCACGCGCTGCCTACTGTGCTACCGAGGCTGTTGAAACTTTGTCAGCACAACATGTAAAATCGAATATTTTTAACGATTTGTAACAAATACACCAATATTACAAAAGAGCAATGAGTTATTTCAACAACATGATGCCCCGAGTGAGGATCGAACTCACGACCTTAAGATTATGAGACTCACGCGCTGCCTACTGCGCTACCGAGCCTGTTCAAACTTCGTCAGCACAACATGTAAAATCGAATATTTTTAACGATTTGTAACAAATACAGTGATACCAAAATGAGCAATGAGTTATTGCAACAACATGATGCCCCGGGTGAGGATCGAACTCACGACCTTAAGATTATGAGACTTACGCGCTGCCTACTGCGCTACCGAGGCTGTACTGACTCTGTCAGCACTACATGTAAAATCGAATATTTTTAACGATTTGTAACAAATACACTAATATTATAAAATAGAAACGAGTTGCCCCGGGTGAGGATCGAACACACGACCTTAAGATTATGAGACTTACGCGCTGCCTACTGCGCTGCCGAGGCCGTACTAACTTTGCCAGCACTACATGTAAAATCGAATATTTTTAACCATTTGTAACAAATACAATAATATTAAAAAAGAGCAATGAGTTATTTCAACAACATGATGCCCCGAGTGAGAATCGAACTCACGACCTTAAGATTATGAGACTTACGCGCTGCCTACTGCGCTACCGAGGCTGTACTAACTTCGTCAGCACGACATGTAAAATCAAATATTTTTAACCATTTGTAACAAATACAATGATATTAAAAAAGAGCAATGAGTCATTTCAACAACATGATGCCCCGAGTGAGGATCGAACTCACGACCTCAAGATTATGAGACTTACGCGCTCCCTGTTGCGCCACCAAGGCTGTTCAAACCTTGTCAGCACAACAAATACAATGATATTAAAAAAGAGCAATGAGTTATTTCAACAACATGATGCCCCGAGTGAGGATCGAACTCACGACCTTAAGATTATGAGACTTACGCGCTGCCTACTGCGCTACCGAGGCTGTACTAACTTTGTCAGCACCACATGTAAAATCGAATATTTTTAACGATTTGTAACAAATACAATGATACTAAAATGAGCAGTGAGTTATTTCAACAAAATGATGCCCCGGGTGAGGATCGAACTCACGACCTTAAGATTATGAGACTTACGCGCTGCCTACTGCGCTACCGAGGCTGTACTAACTTTGTCAGCACCACATGTAAAATCGAATATTTTTAACGATTTGTAACAAATACAATGATATTACAAAAGAGCAACGAATTAATTCAACTGAATGTTGCCCCGAGTGAGGATCGAATTCACGACCTTAAGATTATGAGACTTACGCGCTGCCTACTGCGCTACCGAGGCTGTACTAACTCTGTCAGCACTACATGTAAAATCGAATATTTTTAACGATTTTTAACAAATACAATGATATTACAAAAGAGCAATGAGTTAATTCAACTGAATGTTGCCCCGAGTGAGGATCGAACTCACGACCTTAAGATTATGAGACTTACGCGCTGCCTACTGCGCTACCGAGGCTGTACTAACTCTGCCAGCACTACATGTAAAATCGAATATTTTTAACGATTTGTAACAAATACACTAATATTATAAAATAGAAACGAGTTGCCCCGGGTGAGGATCGAACGCACGACCTTAAGATTATGAGACTTACGCGCTGCCTAATGCGCTACCGAGGCTGTTCAAACCTTGTCAGCACAACAAATACAATGATATTAAAAAAGAGCAATGAGTTATTTCAACAACATGATGCCCCGAGTGAGGATCGAACGCACGACCTTAAGATTATGAGACTTACGCGCTGCCTACTGCGCTACCGAGGCTGTACTAACTCTGTCAGCACTACATGAAAAATCGAATATTTTTAACGATTTGTAACAAATACACTAATATTATAAAATAGAAACGAGTTGCCCCGGGTGAGGATCAAACGCACGACCTTAAGATTATGAGACTTACGCGCTGCCTACTGCGCTACCGAGGCTGTACTAACCTCGTCAGCACTACATGTAAAATCAAATATTTTTAACCATTTGTAACAAATACAATGATATTAAAAAAGAGCAATGAGTTATTTCAACAACATGATGCCCCGAGTGAGGATCGAACTCACGACCTCAAGATTATGAGACTTAGGCGCTGCCTGTTGCGCTACCACGGCTGTTCAAACCTTGTCAGCACAACAAATACAATGATATTAAAAAAGAGCAATGAGTTATATCAACAACATGATGCCCCGAGTGAGAATCGAACTCACGACCTCAAGATTATGAGACTTACGCGCTGCCTACTGCGCTACCGAGGCGGCACTCATTTTGTCAGCACCACATGTAAAATCGAATATTTTTAACGATTTGTAACAATACAATGATACTAAAATGACAATGAGTTATTTCAAAACATGATGCCCCCAGGTGAGGATCGAACTCACGACCTTAAGATCATGAGACTTACGCGCTGCCTACTGCGCTACCGAGGCTGTACTAACTTTGTCAGCACCACATGTAAAATCGAATATTTTTAACGATTTGTAACAAATACAATGATATTACACAAG
>NW_020538040.1:141714081-141760097 GCF_003426905.1 Ctenocephalides felis
AAACTTGTCAGCACAACAAATACAATGATATAAAAAAAGAGCAATGAGTTATTTCAACACATGATGCCCCGAGTGAGGATCGAACTCACGACCTTAAGATTATGAGACTTACGCGCTGCCTACTGCGCTACCGAGGCTGTACTAACTTTGTCAGCACTACATGTAAAATCGAATATTTTTAACGATTTGTAACAAATACAATGATACTAAAATGAGCAATGAGTTATTTCAACAACATGATGCCCGGGTGAGGATCGAACTCACGACCTTAAGATTATGAGACTTACGCGCTGCCTACTGCGCTACCGAGGCTGTACTAACTTTGTCAGCACTACATGTAAAATCGAATATTTTTAACGATTTGTAACAAATACAATGATATTAAAAGAGCAATGAGTTATTTCAACGAATGATGCCCCGAGTGAGGATCGAACTCACGACCTTAAGATTATGAGACTTACGCGCTGCCTACTGCGTACCGAGGCTGTACTAACTTGTCAGCACTACATGTAAAATCGAATATTTTTAACGATTTGTAACAAATACAATGATATTACAAAAGAGCAATGAGTTAATTCAACTGAATGTTGCCCCGAGAGTGAGGATCGAACTCACGACCTTAAGATTATGAGACTTACGCGCTGCCTACTGCGCTACCGAGGCTGTACTAACTCTGTCAGCACTACATGTAAAATCGAATATTTTTAACGATTTGTAACAAATACAATAATTAAAAAGAGCAATGAGTTATTCAACAAATGTTGCCCCGAGTGAGGATCGAACTCACGACCTTAAGATTATGAGACTTACGCGCTGCCTACTGCGCTACCGAGGCTGTTCAAACCTTTGTCAGCAAAACAAATACAATGATTATAAAAAGAGCAATGAGTTATTTCAACAACATGATGCCCCGAGTGAGGATCGAACTCACGACCTTAAGATTATGAGACTTACGCGCTGCCTACTGCGCTACCGAGGCTGTACTAACTCTGTCAGCACTACATGTAAAATCGAATATTTTTAACGATTTGTAACAAATACGATGATATTACAAAAGAGCAATGAGTTAATTCAACTGAATGTTGCCCCGAGTGAGGATCGAACTCACGACCTTAAGATTATGAGACTTACGCGCTGCCTACTGCGCTACCGAGGCTGTACTAACCTCGTCAGCACTACATGTAAAATCAAATATTTTTAACCATTTGTAACAAATACAATGATATTAAAAAAGAGCAATGAGTTATTTCAACAACATGATGCCCCGAGTGAGGATCGAACTCACGACCTCAAGATTATGAGACTTACGCGCTGCCTGTTGCGCTACCAAGGCTGTTCAAACCTTGTCAGCACAACAAATACAATGATATTAAAAAAGAGCAATGAGTTATTTCAACAACATGATGCCCCGAGTGAGGATCGAACTCACGACCTTAAGATTATGAGACTTACGCGCTGCCTACTGCGCTACCGAGGCTGTACTAACTCTGTCAGCACCACATGTAAAATCGAATATTTTTAACGATTTGTAACAAATACAATGATACTAAAATGAGCAATGAGTTATTTCAACAACATGATACCCCGGGTGAGGATCGAACTCACGACCTTAAGATTATGAGACTTACGCGCTGCCTACTGCGCTACGAGGCTGTACTAACTTTGTCAGCACACATGTAAAATCGAATATTTTTAACGATTTGTAACAAATACAATGATATTACAAAAGAGCAATGAGTTAACTCAACTGAATGTTGCCCCGAGTGAGGATCGAACTCACGACCTTAAGATTATGAGACTTACGCGCTGCCTACTGCGCTACCGAGGCTGTACTAACTCTTTCAGCACTACATGTAAAATCAAATATTTTTAACGATTTGTAACAAATACAATGATATTAAAAAGAGCAATGAGTTAATTCAAGAATGTTGCCCCGAGTGAGGATCGAACTCACGACCTTAAGATTATGAGACTTACGCGCTGCCTACTGCGCTACCGAGGCTGTACTAACTCTGTCAGCACTACATGTAAAATCGAATATTTTTAACGATTTGTAACAAATACACTAATATTATAAAATAGAAACGAGTTGCCCCGGGTGAGGATCGAACTCACGACCTTAAGATTATGAGACTTACGCGCTGCTTACTGCGCTACCGAGGCTGTACTAACTTTGTCAGCACTACATGTAAAATCGAATATTTTTAACCATTTGTAACAAATACAATAATATTAAAAAGAGCAATGAGTTATTTCAACAACATGATGCCCCGAGTGAGGATCGAACTCACGACCTTAAGATCATGAGACTTACGCGCTGCCTACTGCGCTACCGAGGCTGTACTAACTTTGTCAGCACTACATGTAAAATCGAATATTTTTAACGATTTGTAACAAATGCAGTGATACTAAAATGATCAATGAGTTATTGCAACAACATGATGCCCCGGGTGAGGATCGAACTCACGACCTTAAGATTATGAGACTTACGCGCTGCCTACTGCGCTACCGAGGCTGTACTAACTCTGTCAGCACTACATGTAAAATCGAATATTTTTAACGATTTGTAACAAATACAATGATATTACAAAAGAACAATGAGTTAATTCAACTGAATGTTGCCCCGAGTGAGGATCGAACTCACGACCTTAAGATTATGAGACTTACGCGCTGCCTACTGCGCTACCGAAGCTGTACTAACTCTGTCAGCACTACATGTAAAATCGAATATTTTTAACGATTTGTAACAAATACACTAATATTATAAAATAGAAACGAGTTGCCCCGGGTGAGGATCGAACTCACGACCTTAAGATTATGAGACTTACGCGCTGCCTACTGCGCTACCGAGGCTGTACTAACTTTGTCAGCACTACATGTAAAATCGAATATTTTTAACCATTTGTAACAAATACAATAATATTAAAAAAGAGCAATGAGTTATTTCAACAACATGATGCCCCGAGTGAGATCGAACTCACGACCTTAAGATTATGAGACTTACGCGCCTACTACTGCGCTACCGAGGCTGTTCAACCTTGTCAGCACAACAAATACAATGATATTAAAAAAGAGCAATGGGTTATTTCAACAACATGATGCCCCGAGTGAGGATCGAACTCACGACCTTAAGATTATGAGACTTACGCGCTGCCTACTGCGCTACCGAGGCTGTACTAACTCTGTCAGCACTACATGTAAAATCGAATATTTTTAACGATTTGTAACAAATACGATGATATTACAGAAGAGCAATGAGTTATTTCAACAACATGATGCCCCGAGTGAGGATCGAACTCACGACCTTAAGATTATGAGACTTACGCGCTGCCTACTGCGCTACCGAGGCTGTACTAACTTTGTCAGCACTACATGTAAAATCGAATATTTTTAACCATTTGTAACAAATACAATGATATTAAAAAAGAGCAATGAGTTATTTCAACAACATGTTGCCCCGGGTGAGGATCGAACTCACGACCTTAAGATTATGAGACTTACGCGCTGCCTACTGCGCTACCGAGGCTGTACTAACTCTGTCAGCACTACATGTAAAATCGAATATTTTAACGATTTGTAACAAATACAATGATTTTACAAAGAGCAATAGTTAATTCAACATGTTGCCCGAGTGAGGATCGAACTCACGACCTTAAGATTATGAGACTTACGCGCTGCCTACTGCGCTACCGAGGCTGTACTAACTCTGTCAGCACTACATGTAAAATCGAATATTTTTAACGATTTGTAACAAATACACTAATATTTAAAATAGAAACGAGTTGCCCCGGGTGAGGATCGAACTCACGACCTTAAGATTATGAGACTTACGCGCTGCCTACTGCGCTACCGAGGCTGTACTAACTTTGTCAGCACTACATGTAAAATCGAATATTTTTAACCATTTGTAACAAATACAATAATATTAAAAAAGAGCAATGAGTTATTTCAACAACATGATGCCCCGAGTGAGGATCGAACTCACGACCTTAAGATTATGAGACTTACGCGCTGCCTACTGCGCTACCGAGGCTGTTCAAACCTTGTCAGCACAACAAATACAATGATATTAAAAAAGAGCAATGAGTTATTTCAACAACATGATGCCCCGAGTGAGGATCGAACTCACGACCTTAAGATTATGAGACTTACGCGCTGCCTACTGCGCTACCGAGGCTGTACTAACTTGTCAGCACTACATGTAAAATCGAATATTTTAACGATTTGTAACAAATACACTAATATTATAAAATAGAAACGAGTTGCCCCGGGTGAGGATCGAACTCACGACCTTAAGATTATGAGACTTACGCGCTGCCTACTGCGCTACCGAGGCTGTACTAACTTCGTCAGCACTACATGTAAAATCAAATATTTTTAACCATTTGTAACAAATACAATGATATTAAAAAAGAGCAATGAGTTATTTCAACAACATGATGCCCCGAGTGAGGATCGAACTCACGACCTTAAGATTATGAGACTTACGCGCTGCCTCTGCGCTACCAAGGCTGTTCAAACTTGTCAGCAAAACAAATACAATGATATTAAAAAAGAGCAATGAGTTATTTCAACAACATGATGCCCCGAGTGAGGATCGAACTCACGACCTTAAGATTATGAGACTTACGCGCTGCCTACTGCGCTACCGAGGCTGTACTAACTTTGTCAGCACTACATGTAAAATCGAATATTTTTAACGATTTGTAACAAATACAATGATACTAAAATGAGCAATGAGTTATTTCAACAACATGATGCCCCGGGTGAGGATCGAACTCACGACCTTAAGATTATGAGACTTACGCGCTGCCTACTGCGCTACCGAGGCTGTACTAACTTTGTCAGCACTACATGTAAAATCGAATATTTTTAACGATTTGTAACAAATACAATGATATTAAAAAAGAGCAATGAGTTAAACAACTGAATGTGCCCCGAGTGAGGATCGAACTCACGACCTTAAGATTATGAGACTTACGCGCTGCCTACTGCGCTACCGAGGCTGTACTAACTTTGTCAGCACTACATGTAAAATCGAATATTTTTAACCATTTGTAACAAATACAATGATATTAAAAAAGAGCAATGAGTTATTTCAACAACATGATGCCCCGAGTGAGGATCGAACTCACGACCTTAAGATTATGAGACTTACGCGCTGCCTACTGCGCTACCGAGGCTGTACTAACTTTGTCAGCACTACATGTAAAATCGAATATTTTTAACGATTTGTAACAAATACAATAATATTAAAAAGAGCAATGAGTTATTCAACAACATGATGCCCGAGTGAGGATCGAACTCACGACCTTAAGATTATGAGACTTACGCGCTGCCTACTGCGCTACCGAGGCTGTACTAACTTGTCAGCACTACATGTAAAATCGAATATTTTAACGATTTGTAACAAATACAATGATATTAAAAAAGAGCAATGAGTTAATTCAACAAATGATGCCCCGAGTGAGCATCGAACTCATGACCTTAAGATTATGAGACTTACGCGCTGCCTACTGCGCTACCGAGGCTGTTCAAACCTTGTCAGCACAACAAATACAATGATATTAAAAAAGAGCAATGAGTTATTTCAACAACATGATGCCCCGAGTGAGGATCGAACTCACGACCTTAAGATTATGAGACTTACGCGCTGCCTACTGCGCTACCGAGGCTGTACTAA
Organism: Ctenocephalides felis; assembly: GCF_003426905.1. Classification (NCBI taxonomy): domain Eukaryota; kingdom Metazoa; phylum Arthropoda; class Insecta; order Siphonaptera; family Pulicidae; genus Ctenocephalides; species Ctenocephalides felis. The sequence continues at coordinate 141,719,765 of NW_020538040.1, forward strand.
CTCTGTCAGCACTACATGTAAAATCGAATATTTTTAACGATTTGTAACAAATACACTAATATTAAAAATAGAAACGAGTTGCCCCGGGTGAGGATCGAACTCACGATCTTAAGATTATGAGACTTACGCGCTGCCTACTGCGCTACCGAGGCTGTACTAACTTTGTCAGCACTACATGTAAAATCAAATATTTTTAACCATTTGTAACAAATACAATGATATTCAAAAAGAGCAATGAGTTATTTCAACAACATGATGCCCCGAGTGAGGATCGAACTCACGACCTAAGATTATGAGACTTACGCGCTGCCTGTGCGCTACCAGGCTGTTCAAACCTTGTCAGCACAACAAATACAATGATATTAAAAAAGAGCAATGAGTTATTTCAACAACATGATGCCCCGAGTGAGGATCGAACTCACGACCTTAAGATTATGAGACTTACGCGCTGCCTACTGCGCTACCGAGGCTGTACTAACTTTGTCAGCACCACATGTAAAATCGAATATTTTTAACGATTTGTAACAAATACAATGATACTAAAATGAGCAATGAGTTATTTCAACAACATGATGCCCCGGGTGAGGATCGAACTCACGACCTTAAGATTATGAGACTTACGCGCTGCCTACTGCGCTACCGAGGCTGTACTAACTTTGTCAGCACTACATGTAAAATCGAATATTTTTAACGATTTGTAACAAATACAATGATATTACAAAAGAGCAATGAGTTAACTCAACTGAATGTTGCCCCGAGTGAGGATCGAACTCACGACCTTAAGATTATGAGACTTACGCGCTGCCTACTGCGCTACCGAGGCTGTACTAACTTTGTCAGCACTACATGTAAAATCGAATATTTTAACGATTTGTAACAAATACAATGATATTAAAAAAGAGCAATGAGTTATTTCAACAACATGATGCCCCGAGTGAGGATCGAACTCACGACCTTAAGATTATGAGACTTACGCGCTGCCTACTGCGCTACCGAGGCTGTACTAACTCTGTCAGCACTACATGTAAAATCGAATATTTTTAACGATTTGTAACAAATACAATGATATAAAAAGAGCAATGAGTTATTCAACAACATGATGCCCCGAGTGAGGATCGAACTCACGACCTTAAGATTATGAGACTTACGCGCTGCCTACTGCGCTACCGAGGCTGTACTAACTTTGTCAGCACTACATGTAAAATCGAATATTTTTAACCATTTGTAACAAATACAATAATATTAAAAAAGAGCAATGGGTTATTTCAACAACATGATGCCCGGAGTGAGGATCGAACTCACGACCTTAAGATCATGAGACTTACGCGCTGCCTACTGCGCTACCGAGGCTGTACTAACTTTGTCAGCACTACATGTAAAATCGAATATTTTTAACGATTTGTAACAAATACAATGATATTACAAAAGAGCAATGAGTTAATTCAACTGAATGTTGCCCCGGGTGAAGATCGAACTCACGACCTTAAGATTATGAGACTTATGCGCTGCCTAATGCGCTACCGAGGCTGTTCAAACCTTGTCAGCACAACAAATACAATGATATTAAAAAAGAGCAATGAGTTATTCAACAACATGATGCCCCGAGTGAGGATCGAACTCACGACCTTAAGATTATGAGACTTACGCGTGCCTACTGCGCTACCGAGGCTGTACTAACTCTGTCAGCACTACATGTAAAATCGAATATTTTAACGATTGTAACAAATACACTAATATTATAAAATAGAAACGAGTTGCCCCGGGTGAGGATCGAACTCACGACCTTAAGATTATGAGACTTACGCGCTGCCTACTGCGCTACCGAGGCTGTACTAACCTCGTCAGCACTACATGTAAAATCAAATATTTTTAACCATTTGTAACAAATACAATGATATTAAAAAAGAGCAATGAGTTATTTCAACAACATGATGCCCCGAGTGAGGATCGAACTCACGACCTTAAGATTATGAGACTTACGCGCTGCCTGTTGCGCTACCAAGGCTGTTCAAACCTTGTCAGCACAACAATACAATGATATAAAAAAGAGCAATGAGTTTTTCAACAACATGATGCCCCGAGTGAGGATCGAACTCACGACCTTAAGATTATGAGACTTACGCGCTGCCTACTGCGCTACCGAGGCTGTACTAACTTTGTCAGCACCACATGTAAAATCGAATATTTTTAACGATTTGTAACAAATACAATGATACTAAAATGAGCAATGAGTTATTTCAACAACATGATACCCCGGGTGAGGATCGAACTCACGACCTTAAGATTATGAGACTTACGCGCTGCCTACTGCGCTACCGAGGCTGTACTAACTTTGTCAGCACCACATGTAAAATCGAATATTTTTAACGATTTGTAACAAATACAATGATATTACAAAAGAGCAATGAGTTAACTCAACTGAATGTTGCCCGAGTGAGGATCGAACTCACGACCTTAAGATTATGAGACTTACGCGCTGCCTACTGCGCTACCGAGGCTGTACTAACTCTGTCAGCACTACATGTAAAATCAAATATTTTTAACGATTTGTAACAAATACAATGATATTACAAAAGAGCAATGAGTTAATTCAATGAATGTTGCCCCGAGTGAGGATCGAACTCACGACCTTAAGATTATGAGACTTACGCGCTGCCTACTGCGCTACCGAGGCTGTACTAACTCTGTCAGCACTACATGTAAAATCGAATATTTTTAACGATTGTAACAAATACACTAATATTATAAAATAGAAACGAGTTGCCCGGGTGAGGATCGAACTCACGACCTTAAGATTATGAGACTTACGCGCTGCCTACTGCGCTACCGAGGCTGTACTAACTTTGTCAGCACTACATGTAAAATCGAATATTTTTAACCATTTGTAACAAATACAATAATATTAAAAAAGAGCAATGAGTTATTTCAACAACATGATGCCCGAGTGAGGATCGAACTCACGACCTTAAGATTATGAGACTTACGCGCTGCCTACTGCGCTACCGAGGCTGTACTAACTTTGTCAGCACACATGTAAAATCGAATATTTTAACGATTTGTAACAAATCAGTGATACTAAAATGATCAATGAGTTATTTCAACAACATGATGCCCCGGGTGAGGATCGAACTCACGACCTTAAGATTATGAGACGCGCTGCCTACTGCGCTACCGAAGCTGTACTAACTCTGTCAGCACTACATGTAAAATCGAATATTTTTAACGATTTGTAACAAATACACTAATATTATAAAATAGAAACGAGTTGCCCCGGGTGAGGATCGAACTCACGACCTTAAGATTATGAGACTTACGCGCTGCCTACTGCGCTACCGAGGCTGTACTAACTTTGTCAGCACTACATGTAAAATCGAATATTTTTAACCATTTGTAACAAATACAATAATATTAAAAAAGAGCAATGAGTTATTTCAACAACATGACGCCCCGAGTGAGCATCGAACTCACGACCTTAAGATTATGAGACTTACGCGCTACCTACTGCGCTACCGAGGCTGTTCAAACCTTGTCAGCACAACAAATACAATGATATTAAAAAAGAGCAATGGGTATTTCAACAACATGATGCCCCGAGTGAGGATCGAACTCACGACCTTAAGATTATGAGACTTACGCGCTGCCTACTGCGCTACCGAGGCTGTACTAACTCTGTCAGCACTACATGTAAAATCGAATATTTTTAACGATTTGTAACAAATACGATGATATTACAAAAGAGCAATGAGTTAATTCAACTGAATGTTGCCCCGAGTGAGGATCGAACTCACGACCTTAAGATTATGAGACTTACGCGCTGCCTACTGCGCTACCGAGGCTGTACTAACCTCGTCAGCACTACATGTAAAATCAAATATTTTTAACCATTTGTAACAAATACAATGATATTAAAAAAGAGCAATGAGTTATTTCAACAACATGATGCCCCGAGTGAGGATCGAACTCACGACCTCAAGATTATGAGACTTACGCGCTGCCTGTTGCGCTACCAAGGCTGTTCAAACCTTGTCAGCACAACAAATACAATGATATTAAAAAAGAGCAATGAGTTATTTCAACAACATGATGCCCCGAGTGAGGATCGAACTCACGACCTTAAGATTATGAGACTTACGCGCTGCCTACTGCGCTACCGAGGCGGTACTAACTTTGTCAGCACCACATGTAAAATCGAATATTTTTAACGATTTGTAACAAATACAATGATACTAAAATGAGCAATGAGTTATTTCAACAACATGATACCCCGGGTGAGGATCGAACTCACGACCTTAAGATTATGAGACTTACGCGCTGCCTACTGCGCTACCGAGGCTGTACTAACTTTGTCAGCACCACATGTAAAATCGAATATTTTTAACGATTTGTAACAAATACAATGATATTACAAAAGAGCAATGAGTTAACTCAACTGAATGTTGCCCCGAGTGAGGATCGAACTCACGACCTTAAGATTATGAGACTTACGCGCTGCCTACTGCGCTACCGAGGCTGTACTAACTCTTTCAGCACTACATGTAAAATCGAATATTTTTAACGATTTGTAACAAATACAATGATATTACAAAAGAGCAATGAGTTAATTCAACTGAATGTTGCCCCGAGTGAGGATCGAACTCACGACCTTAAGATTATGAGACTTACGCGCTGCCTACTGCGCTACCGAGGCTGTACTAACTCTGTCAGCACTACATGTAAAATCGAATATTTTTAACGATTTGTAACAAATACACTAATATTATAAAATAGAAACGAGTTGCCCCGGGTGAGGATCGAACTCACGACCTTAAGATTATGAGACTTACGCGCTGCCTACTGCGCTACCGAGGCTGTACTAACTTTGTCAGCACTACATGTAAAATCGAATATTTTTAACCATTTGTAACAAATACAATAATATTAAAAAAGAGCAATGAGTTATTTCAACAACATGATGCCCCGAGTGAGGATCGAACTCACGACCTTAAGATCATGAGACTTACGCGCTGCCTACTGCGCTACCGAGGCTGTACTAACTTTGTCAGCACTACATGTAAAATCGAATATTTTTAACGATTTGTAACAAATACAGTGATACTAAAATGAGCAATGAGTTATTGCAACAACATGATGCCCCGGGTGAGGATCGAACTCACGACCTTAAGATCATGAGACTTACGCGCTGCCTACTGCGCTACCGAGGCTGTACTAACTTTGTCAGCACTACATGTAAAATCGAATATTTTTAACGATTTGTAACAAATACAATGATATTACAAAAGAGCAATGAGTTAATTCAACTGAATGTTGCCCCGAGTGAGGATCGAACTCACGACCTTAAGATTATGAGACTTACGCGCTGCCTACTGCGCTACCGAGGCTGTACTAACTCTGTCAGCACTACATGTAAAATCGAATATTTTTAACGATTTTTAACAAATACAATGATATTACAAATGAGCAATGAGTTAATTCAAACGATGTTGCCCCGAGTGAGGATCGAACTCACGACCTTAAGATTATGAGACTTACGCGCTGCCTACTGCGCTACCGAGGCTGTACTAACTTGTCAGCACTACATGTAAAATCGAATATTTTTAACGATTTGTAACAAATACAATAATATTAAAATAGACAACAGTTGCCCGGGTGAGGATCGAACTCACGACCTTAAGATTATGAGACTTACGCGCTGCCTACTGCGCTACCGAGGCTGTACTAACTTGTCAGCACTACATGTAAAATCGAATATTTTTAACATTTGTAACAAATACAATGATATTAAAAAAGAGCAATGAGTATTTCAACAACATGATGCCCCGAGTGAGGATCGAACTCACGACCTTAAGATTATGAGACTTACGCGCTGCCTACTGCGCTACCGAGGCTGTACTAACTTGTCAGCACTACATGTAAAATCGAATATTTTTAACGATTTGTAACAAATACAATGATATTACAAAAGAGCAATGAGTTATTCAACAATGTTGCCCCGAGTGAGGATCGAACTCACGACCTTAAGATTATGAGACTTACGCGCTGCCTACTGCGCTACCGAGGCTGTACTAACTCTGTCAGCACTACATGTAAAATCGAATATTTTAACGATTTGTAACAAATACAATGATATTACAAAAGAGCAATGAGTTAATTCAACAAATGTTGCCCCGAGTGAGGATCGAACTCACGACCTTAAGATTATGAGACTTACGCGCTGCCTACTGCGCTACCGAGGCTGTACTAACTCTGTCAGCACTACATGTAAAATCGAATATTTTTAACGATTTGTAACAAATACACTAATATTAAAATAGACACGAGTTGCCCCGGGTGAGGATCGAACTCACGACCTTAAGATTATGAGACTTACGCGCTGCCTACTGCGCTACCGAGGCTGTACTAACTTTGACAGCACTACATGTAAAATCGAATATTTTTAACCATTTGTAACAAATACAATAATATTAAAAAAGAGCAATGAGTTATTTCAACAACATGATGACGACCTTAAGATCATGAGACTTCCGCGCTGCCTACTGCGCTACCGAGGCTGTACTAACTTTGTCAGCACTACATGTAAAATCGAATATTTTTAACGATTTGTAACAAATACAATGATATTACAAAAGAGCAATGAGTTAATTCAACTGAATGTTGCCCCGGGTGAGGATCGAACTCACGACCTTAAGATTATGAGACTTACGCGCTGCCTACTGCGCTATCGAGGCTGTACTAACTCCGTCAGCACTACATGTAAAATCGAATATTTTTAACGATTTTTAACAAATACAATGATATTACAAATGAGCAATGAGTTAATTCAACAGAATGTTGCCCCGAGTGAGGATCGAACTCACGACCTTAAGATTATGAGACTTACGCGCTGCCTACTGCGCTACCGAGGCTGTACTAACTTTGACAGCACTACATGTAAAATCGAATATTTTTAACCATTTGTAACAAATACAATAATATTAAAAAAGAGCAATGAGTTATTTCAACAACATGATGACGACCTTAAGATCATGAGACTTCCGCGCTGCCTACTGCGCTACCGAGCCTGTACTAACTTTGTCAGCACTACATGTAAAACCGAAAATTTTTAACCATTTGTAACAAATACAATAATATTAAAAAAGAGCAATGAGTTATTTCAACAACATGATGCCCCGAAGTGAGGATCGAACTCACGACCTTAAGATTATGAGACTTACGCGCTGCCTACTGCGCTACCGAGGCTGTACTAACTCTGTCAGCACTACATGTAAAATCGAATATTTTTAACGATTTGTAACAAATACACTAATATTATAAAATAGAAACGAGTTGCCCCGGGTGAGGATCGAACTCACGACCTTAAGATTATGAGACTTACGCGCTGCCTACTGCGCTACCGAGGCTGTACTAACTTTGTCAGCACTACATGTAAAATCGATATTTTTAACCATTTGTAACAAATACAATAATATTAAAAAAGAGCAATGGGTTATTTCAACAACATGATGCCCGGAGTGAGGATCGAACTCACGACCTTAAGATCATGAGACTTACGCGCTGCCTACTGCGCTACCGAGGCTGTACTAACTTTGTCAGCACTACATGTAAAATCGAATATTTTTAACGATTTGTAACAAATACAATGATATTACAAAAGAGCAATGAGTTAATTCAACAGAATGTTGCCCCGGGTGAAGATCGAACTCACGACCTTAAGATTATGAGACTTATGCGCTGCCTAATGCGCTACCGAGGCTGTTCAAACCTTGTCAGCACAACAAATACAATGATATTAAAAAAGAGCAATGAGTTATTTCAACAACATGATGCCCCGAGTGAGGATCGAACTCACGACCTTAAGATTATGAGACTTACGCGCTGCCTACTGCGCTACCGAGGCTGTACTAACTCTGTCAGCACTACATGTAAAATCGAATATTTTTAACGATTTGTAACAAATACACTAATATTATAAAATAGAAACGAGTTGCCCCGGGTGAGGATCGAACTCACGACCTTAAGATTATGAGACTTACGCGCTGCCTACTGCGCTACCGAGGCTGTACTAACCTCGTCAGCACTACATGTAAAATCAAATATTTTTAACCATTTGTAACAAATACAATGATATTAAAAAAGAGCAATGAGTTATTTCAACAACATGATGCCCCGAGTGAGGATCGAACTCACGACCTCAAGATTATGAGACTTACGCGCTGCCTGTTGCGCTACCAAGGCTGTTCAAACCTTGTCAGCACAACAAATACAATGATATTAAAAAAGAGCAATGAGTTATTTCAACAACATGATGCCCCGAGTGAGGATCGAACTCACGACCTTAAGATTATGAGACTTACGCGCTGCCTACTGCGCTACCGAGGCTGTACTAACTTGTCAGCACCACATGTAAAATCGAATATTTTTAACGATTTGTAACAAATACAATGATACTAAAATGAGCAATGAGTTATTTCAACAACATGATACCCCGGGTGAGGATCGAACTCACGACCTTAAGATTATGAGACTTACGCGCTGCCTACTGCGCTACCGAGGCTGTACTAACTTTGTCAGCACCACATGTAAAATCGAATATTTTTAACGATTTGTAACAAATACAATGATATTACAAAGAGCAATGAGTTACTCAACTGAATGTTGCCCCGAGTGAGGATCGAACTCACGACCTTAAGATTATGAGACTTACGCGCTGCCTACTGCGCTACCGAGGCTGTACTAACTCTTTCAGCACTACATGTAAAATCAAATATTTTTAACGATTTGTAACAAATACAATGATATTACAAAAGAGCAATGAGTTAATTCAACTGAATGTTGCCCCGAGTGAGGATCGAACTCACGACCTTAAGATTATGAGACTTACGCGCTGCCTACTGCGCTACCGAGGCTGTACTAACTCTGTCAGCACTACATGTAAAATCGAATATTTTAACCATTTGTAACAAATACACTAATATTATAAAATAGAAACGAGTTGCCCCGGGTGAGGATCGAACTCACGACCTTAAGATTATGAGACTTACGCGCTGCCTACTGCGCTACCGAGGCTGTACTAACTTTGTCAGCACTACATGTAAAATCGAATATTTTTAACCATTTGTAACAAATACAATAATATTAAAAAAGAGCAATGAGTTATTTCAACAACATGATGCCCCGAGTGAGGATCGAACTCACGACCTTAAGATTATGAGACTTACGCGCTGCCTACTGCGCTACCGAGGCTGTACTAACTTTGTCAGCACTACATGTAAAATCGAATATTTTTAACGATTTGTAACAAATACAAGTGATACTAAAATGATCAATGAGTTATTTCAACAACATGATGCCCGGGTGAGGATCGAACTCACGACCTTAAGATTATGAGACGCGCTGCCTACTGCGCTACCGAGGCTGTACTAACTTGTCAGCACTACATGTAAAATCGAATATTTTTAACGATTTGTAACAAATACACTAATATTATAAAATAGAACGAGTTGCCCCGGGTGAGGATCGAACTCACGACCTTAAGATTATGAGACTTACGCGCTGCCTACTGCGCTACCGAGGCTGTACTAACTTGTCAGCACTACATGTAAAATCGAATATTTTTAACGATTTGTAACAAATACAATAATATTAAAAAAGAGCAATGAGTTATTTCAACAACATGACGCCCCGAGTGAGCATCGAACTCACGACCTTAAGATTATGAGACTTACGCGCTACCTACTGCGCTACCGAGGCTGTTCAAACCTTGTCAGCACAACAAATACAATGATATTAAAAAAGAGCAATGGGTTATTTCAACAACATGATGCCCCGAGTGAGGATCGAACTCACGACCTTAAGATTATGAGACTTACGCGCTGCCTACTGCGCTACCGAGGCTGTACTAACTCTGTCAGCACTACATGTAAAATCGAATATTTTTAACGATTTGTAACAAATACGATGATATTACAAAAGAGCAATGAGTTAATTCAACTGAATGTTGCCCCGAGTGAGGATCGAACTCACGACCTTAAGATTATGAGACTTACGCGCTGCCTACTGCGCTACCGAGGCTGTACTAACCTCGTCAGCACTACATGTAAAATCAAATATTTTTAACCATTTGTAACAAATACAATGATATTAAAAAAGAGCAATGAGTTATTTCAACAACATGATGCCCCGAGTGAGGATCGAACTCACGACCTCAAGATTATGAGACTTACGCGCTGCCTGTTGCGCTACCAAGGCTGTTCAAACCTTGTCAGCACAACAAATACAATGATATTAAAAAAGAGCAATGAGTTATTTCAACAACATGATGCCCCGAGTGAGGATCGAACTCACGACCTTAAGATTATGAGACTTACGCGCTGCCTACTGCGCTACCGAGGCGGTACTAACTTTGTCAGCACCACATGTAAAATCGAATATTTTTAACGATTTGTAACAAATACAATGATACTAAAATGAGCAATGAGTTATTTCAACAACATGATACCCCGGGTGAGGATCGAACTCACGACCTTAAGATTATGAGACTTACGCGCTGCCTACTGCGCTACCGAGGCTGTACTAACTTTGTCAGCACCACATGTAAAATCGAATATTTTTAACGATTTGTAACAAATACAATGATATTACAAAAGAGCAATGAGTTAACTCAACTGAATGTTGCCCCGAGTGAGGATCGAACTCACGACCTTAAGATTATGAGACTTACGCGCTGCCTACTGCGCTACCGAGGCTGTACTAACTCTTTCAGCACTACATGTAAAATCAAATATTTTTAACGATTTGTAACAAATACAATGATATTACAAAAGAGCAATGAGTTAATTCAACTGAATGTTGCCCCGAGTGAGGATCGAACTCACGACCTTAAGATTATGAGACTTACGCGCTGCCTACTGCGCTACCGAGGCTGTACTAACTCTGTCAGCACTACATGTAAAATCGAATATTTTTAACGATTTGTAACAAATACACTAATATTATAAAATAGAAACGAGTTGCCCCGGGTGAGGATCGAACTCACGACCTTAAGATTATGAGACTTACGCGCTGCTTACTGCGCTACCGAGGCTGTACTAACTTTGTCAGCACTACATGTAAAATCGAATATTTTTAACCATTTGTAACAAATACAATAATATTAAAAAAGAGCAATGAGTTATTTCAACAACATGATGCCCCGAGTGAGGATCGAACTCACGACCTTAAGATCATGAGACTTACGCGCTGCCTACTGCGCTACCGAGGCTGTACTAACTTTGTCAGCACTACATGTAAAATCGAATATTTTTAACGATTTGTAACAAATGCAGTGATACTAAAATGATCAATGAGTTATTGCAACAACATGATGCCCCGGGTGAGGATCGAACTCACGACCTTAAGATTATGAGACTTACGCGCTGCCTACTGCGCTACCGAGGCTGTACTAACTCTGTCAGCACTACATGTAAAATCGAATATTTTTAACGATTTGTAACAAATACAATGATATTACAAAAGAGCAATGAGTTAATTCAACTGAATGTTGCCCCGAGTGAGGATCGAACTCACGACCTTAAGATTATGAGACGCGCTGCCTACTGCGCTACCGAAGCTGTACTAACTCTGTCAGCACTACATGTAAAATCGAATATTTTTAACGATTTGTAACAAATACACTAATATTATAAAATAGAAACGAGTTGCCCCGGGTGAGGATCGAACTCACGACCTTAAGATTATGAGACTTACGCGCTGCCTACTGCGCTACCGAGGCTGTACTAACTTGTCAGCACTACATGTAAAATCGAATATTTTTAACCATTTGTAACAAATACAATAATATTAAAAAAGAGCAATGAGTTATTTCAACAACATGACGCCCCGAGTGAGCATCGAACTCACGACCTTAAGATTATGAGACTTACGCGCTACCTACTGCGCTACCGAGGCTGTTCAAACCTTGTCAGCACAACAAATACAATGATATTAAAAAAGAGCAATGGGTTATTTCAACAACATGATGCCCCGAGTGAGGATCGAACTCACGACCTTAAGATTATGAGACTTACGCGCTGCCTACTGCGCTACCGAGGCTGTACTAACTCTGTCAGCACTACATGTAAAATCGAATATTTTTAACGATTTGTAACAAATACGATGATATTACAGAAGAGCAATGAGTTATTTCAACAACATGATGCCCCGAGTGAGGATCGAACTCACGACCTTAAGATTATGAGACTTACGCGCTGCCTACTGCGCTACCGAGGCTGTACTAACTTTGTCAGCACTACATGTAAAATCGAATATTTTTAACCATTTGTAACAAATACAATGATATTAAAAAAGAGCAATGAGTTATTTCAACAACATGATGCCCCGAGTGAGGATCGAACTCACGACCTTAAGATTATGAGACTTACGCGCTGCCTACTGCGCTACCGAGGCTGTACTAACTCTGTCAGCACTACATGTAAAATCGAATATTTTTAACGATTTGTAACAAATACAATGATTTACAAATGAGCAATGAGTTAATTCAACTGAATGTTGCCCCGAGTGAGGATCGAACTCACGACCTTAAGATTATGAGACTTACGCGCTGCCTACTGCGCTACCGAGGCTGTACTAACTCTGTCAGCACTACATGTAAAATCGAATATTTTTAACGATTTGTAACAAATACACTAATATTATAAAATAGAAACGAGTTGCCCCGGGTGAGGATCGAACTCACGACCTTAAGATTATGAGACTTACGCGCTGCCTACTGCGCTACCGAGGCTGTACTAACTTGTCAGCACTACATGTAAAATCGAATATTTTTAACCATTTGTAACAAATACAATAATATTAAAAAAGAGCAATGAGTTATTTCAACAACATGATGCCCCGAGTGAGGATCGAACTCACGACCTTAAGATTATGAGACTTACGCGCTGCCTACTGCGCTACCGAGGCTGTTCTAACCTTGTCAGCAAACAAATACAATGATATTGAAAAAGAGCAATGAGTATTTCAACAACATGATGCCCCGAGTGAGGATCGAACTCACGACCTTAAGATTATGAGACTTACGCGCTGCCTACTGCGCTACCGAGGCTGTACTAACTCTGTCAGCACTACATGTAAAATCGAATATTTTTAACGATTTGTAACAAATACACTAATATTATAAAATAGAAACGAGTTGCCCCGGGTGAGGATCGAACTCACGACCTTAAGATTATGAGACTTACGCGCTGCCTACTGCGCTACCGAGGCTGTACTAACTTGTCAGCACTACATGTAAAATCGAATATTTTTAACCATTTGTAACAAATACAATAATATTAAAAAAGAGCAATGAGTTATTTCAACAACATGATGCCCGAGTGAGCATCGAACTCACGACCTTAAGATTATGAGACTTACGCGCTGCCTACTGCGCTACCGAGGCTGTCAAACCTGGTCAGCACAACAAATACATGATATAAAAAAGAGCAATGGGTTATTTCAACAACATGATGCCCCGAGTGAGGATCGAACTCACGACCTTAAGATTATGAGACTTACGCGCTGCCTACTGCGCTACCGAGGCTGTACTAACTCTGTCAGCACTACATGTAAAATCGAATATTTTTAACGATTTGTAACAAATACACTATATTATAAAATAGAAACGAGTTGCCCCGGGTGAGGATCGAACTCACGACCTTAAGATTATGAGACTTACGCGCTGCCTACTGCGCTACCGAGGCTGTACTAACTTTGTCAGCACTACATGTAAAATCGAATATTTTTAACCATTCGTAACAAATACAATATATTAAAAAAGAGCAATGAGTTAATTTCAACAACATGATGCCCCGAGTGAGGATCGAACTCACGACCTTAAGATTATGAGACTTACGCGCTGCCTACTGCGCTACCGAGGCTGTACTAACTTTGTCAGCACTACATGTAAAATCGATATTTTTTTAACGATTTGTAACAAATACAATGATATTACAAAAGAGCAATGAGTTATTTCAACTGACATGATGCCCCGAGTGAGGATCGATCACGACCTTAAGATTATGAGACTTACGCGCTGCTACTGCGCTACCGAGGCTGTACTAACTTTGTCAGCACTACATGTAAAATCGAATATTTTTAACGATTTGTAACAAATGCAGTGATACTAAAAGATCAATGAGTTATTGCAACAACATGATGCCCCGGTGAGGATCGAACTCACGACCTTAACATTATGAGACTTACGCGCTGCCTACTGCGCTACCGAGGCTGTACTAACTCTGTCAGCACTACATGTAAAATCGAATATTTTTAACGATTTGTAACAAATACAATGATATTACAAAAGAACAATGAGTTAATTCAACTGAATGTTGCCCCGAGTGATGATCGAACTCACGACCTTAAGATTATGAGACTTACGCGCTGCCTACTGCGCTACCGAGGCTGTACTAACTCTGTCAGCACTACATGTAAAATCGAATATTTTTAACGATTTGTAACAAATACAATAATAATAAAAAAAAAATAAACAAAACGAGTTTGCCCCGGGTGAGGATCGAACTCACGACCTTAAGATTATGAGACTTACGCGCTGCCTACTGCGCTACCGAGGCTGTACTAACTTTGTCAGCACTACATGTAAAATCGAATATTTTTAACCATTTGTAACAAATACAATAATATTAAAAAGAGCATGAGTTATTTCAACAACATGATGCCCCGAGTGAGCATCGAACTCACGACCTTAAGATTATGAGACTTACGCGCTGCCTACTGCGCTACCGAAGCTGTTCAAACCTTGTCAGCACAACAAATACAATGATATTAAAAAAGCAATGGTTTATTTCAACAACATAATGCCCCGAGTGAGGATCGAACTCACGACCTTAAGATTATGAGACTTACGCGCTGCCTACTGCGCTACCGAGGCTGTACTAACTCAGTCAGCACTACATGTAAAATCGAATATTTTTAACGATTTGTAACAAATACACTAATATTAAAAAATAGAAACAAGTTGCCCCGGGTGAGGATCGAACTCACGACCTTAAGATTATGAGACTTACGCGCTGCCTACTGCGCTACCGAGGCTGTACTAACTTGTCAGCACTACATGTAAAATCGAATATTTTTACGATTTGTAACAAATACAATGATATTCAAATAGAAACGAGTTGCCCCGGGTGAGGATCGAACTCACGACCTTAAGATTATGAGACTTACGCGCTGCTACTGCGCTACCGAGCTGTACTAACTTTGTTGCAGCACTACTGTAAAATCGAATATTTTTTAACCATTTGTAACAAATACAATGATATTAAAAAGAGCAATGAGTTATTTCAACAACATGATGCCCCGAGTGAGGATCGAACTCACGACCTTAAGATTATGAGACTTACGCGCTGCCTACTGCGCTACCGAGGCTGTACTAAATTTGTCAGCACTACATGTAAAATCGAATATTTTTAACGATTTGTAACAAATACAATGATATTACAAGCAATGAGTTAAACAACTGAATGTTGCCCCGGGTGAGGATCGAACTCACGACCTTAAGATTATGAGACTTACGCGCTGCCTACTGCGCTACCGAGGCTGTACTAACTTTGTCAGCACAACATGTAAAATCGAATATTTTTAACGATTTGTAACAAATACAATAATACTAAAATGAGCAATGAGTTATTTCAACAACATGATGCCCCGGTGAGGATCGAACTCACGACCTTAAGATTATGAGACTTACGCGCTGCCTACTGCGCTACCGAGGCTGTACTAACTTTGTCAGCACTACATGTAAAATCGAATATTTTTAACGATTTGTAACAAATACAATGATATTACAAAAGAGCAATGAGTTACTTCAACTGAATGTTGCCCCGAGTGAGGATCGAACTCACGACCTTAAGATTATGAGACTTACGCGCTGCCTACTGCGCTACCGAGGCTGTACTAACTCTGTCAGCACTACATGTAAAATCGAATATTTTTAACGATTTGTAACAAATACTAATATTAATAAAATAGAAACGAATTGCCCCGGTGAGGATCGAACTCACGACCTTAAGATTATGAGACTTACGCGCTGCCTACTGCGCTACCGAGGCTGTACTAACTTTGTCAGCACTACATGTAAAATCGAATATTTTTAACGATTTGTAACAAACACTAATATATAAAATAGGAACGAGTTGCCCCGGTGAGGATCGAACTCACGACCTTAAGATTATGAGACTTACGCGCTGCCTACTGCGCTACCGAGGCTGTACTAACTTTGTCAGCACTACATGTAAAATCGAATATTTTTAACCATTTGTAACAAATACAATAATATTAAAAAAGAGCAATGAGTTATTTCAACAACATGATGCCCCGAGTGAGGATCGAACTCACGACCTTAAGATTATGAGACTTACGCGCTGCCTACTGCGCTACCGAGGCTGTACAAACCTTGTCAGCACTACATGTAAAATCGAATATTTTTAACGATTTGTAACAAATACAATGATATAAAATGAGCAATGAGTTATTTCAACAACATGATGCCCGGGTGAGGATCGAACTCACGACCTTAAGATTATGAGACTTACGCGCTGCCTACTGCGCTACCGAGGCTGTACTAACTCTGTCAGCACTACATGTAAAATCAATATTTTTAACGATTTGTAACAAATACAATGATATTACAAAGAGCAATGAGTTATTTCAACAACATGATGCCCCGAGTGAGGATCGAACTCACGACCAAAGATTATGAGACTTACGCGCTGCCTGTTGCGCTACCAGGCTGTTCAAACCTTGTCAGCACACAAATACAATGATATTAAAAAAGAGCAATGAGTTATTTCAACAACATGATGCCCCGAGTGACACATGTAAAACCGAAATATTTTTAAACCATTTGTAACAAATACAATATATTAAAAAGAGCAATGAGTTATTTCAACAACATGATGCCGCCCCGAGTGAGGATCGAAATCACGACCTTAAGATTATGAGACTTACGCGCTACTGCCCGTTGCGCTACCAAGGCTGTTCAAAACCTTGTCAGCACAACAAATACAATGATATTAAAAAGAGCAATGAGTTTATTTCAACAACATTATGCCCGAGTGCAACATTAAAATCGAATATTTTTAACGATTTGTAACAAATACAATATATAAAAAGAGCAATGAGTTATTTCAACAACATGATGCCCCGAGTGAGGATCGAACTCACGACCTTAAGATTATGAGACTTACGCGCTGCCTACTGCGCTACCGAGGCTGTACTAACTCTGTCAGCACTACATGTAAAATCGAATATTTTTAACGATTTGTAACAAATACAATGATATTACAAAGAGCAATGAGTTATTCAACTGAATGTTGCCCCGAGTGAGGATCGAACTCACGACCTTAAGATTATGAGACTTACGCGCTGCCTACTGCGCTACCGAGGCTGTACTAACTCTGTCAGCACTACATGTAAAATCGAATATTTTAACGATTTGTAACAAATACACTAATATTATAAAATAGCAATGAGTTAACCCCCCGGTGAGGATCGAACTCACGACCTTAAGATTATGAGACTTACGCGCTGCCTACTGCGCTACCGGGCTGTTCAAAACCTTGTCAGCACAACAAATACAATGATATTAAAAAAGAGCAATGAGTTATTTCAACAACATGATGCCCCGAGTGAGGATCGAACTCACGACCTTAAGATTATGAGACTTACGCGCTGCCTACTGCGCTACCGAGGCTGTACTAACTTTGTCAGCACTACATGTAAAATCGAATATTTTTAACCATTTGTAACAAATACAATGATATTAAAAAAGAGCAATGAGTTATTTCAACAACATGATGCCCCGGGTGAGGATCGAACTCACGACCTTAAGATTATGAGACTTACGCGCTGCCTACTGCGCTACCGAGGCTGTACTAACTCTGTCAGCACTACATGTAAAATCGAATATTTTTAACGATTTGTAACAAATACAATGATATTACAAAAGAGCAATGAGTTAATTCAACTGAATGTTGCCCCGAGTGAGGATCGAACTCACGACCTTAAGATTATGAGACTTACGCGCTGCCTACTGCGCTACCGAGGCTGTACTAACTCTGTCAGCACTACATGTAAAATCGAATATTTTTAACGATTTGTAACAAATACAATGATATTACAAAAGAGCAATGAGTTAATTCAACTGAATGTTGCCCCCCGAGTGAGGATCGAACTCACGACCTTAAGATTATGAGACTTACGCGCTGCCTACTGCGCTACCGAGGCTGTACTAACTCTGTCAGCACTACATGTAAAATCGAATATTTTTAACGATTTGTAACAAATACACTAATATTATAAAATAGACGACGGTTGCCCCGGGTGAGGATCGAACTCACGACCTTAAGATTATGAGACTTACGCGCTGCCTACTGCGCTACCGAGGCTGTACTAACTTCGTCGGCACTACATGTAAAATCAAATATTTTTAACCATTTGTAACAAATACAATGATATTAAAAAAGAGCAATGAGTTATTTCAACAACATGATGCCCCGAGTGAGGATCGAACTCACGACCTTAAGATTATGAGACTTACGCGCTGCATGTTGCGCTACCAAGGCTGTTCAACCTTGTCAGCACAACAAATACAATGATATTAAAAAAGCAATGAGTTATTTCAACAAATGATGCCCCGAGTGAGGATCGAACTCACGACCTTAAGATTATGAGACTTACGCGCTGCCTACTGCGCTACCGAGGCTGTACTAACTCTGTCAGCACTACATGTAAAATCGAATATTTTTAACGATTTGTAACAAATACAATGATATTACAAATGAGCAATGAGTTAATTCAACTGAATGTTGCCCCGAGTGAGGATCGAACTCACGACCTTAAGATTATGAGACTTACGCGCTGCCTACTGCGCTACCGAGGCTGTACTAACTCTGTCAGCACTACATGTAAAATCGAATATTTTTAACGATTTGTAACAAATACACTAATATTATAAAATAGAAACGAGTTTGCCCCGGTGAGGATCGAACTCACGACCTTAAGATTATGAGACTTACGCGCTGCCTACTGCGCTACCGAGGCTGTACTAACTTTGTCAGCACTACATGTAAAACCGAATATTTTTAACCATTTGTAACAAATACAATAATATTAAAAAAGAGCAATGAGTTATTTCAACAACATGATGCCCCGAGTGAGGATCGAACTCACGACCTTAAGATTATGAGACTTACGCGCTGCCTACTGCGCTACCGAGGCTGTTCAAACCTTGTCAGCACAACAAATACAATGATATTAAAAAAGAGCAATGAGTTTTTCAACAACATGATGCCCCGAGTGAGGATCGAACTCACGACCTTAAGATTATGAGACTTACGCGCTGCCTACTGCGCTACCGAGGCTGTACTAACTCTGTCAGCACTACATGTAAAATCGAATATTTTTAACGATTTGTAACAAATACAATAATATTATAAAAGAGCAATGAGTTTGTGGCCCCGGTGAGGATCGAACTCACGACCTTAAGATTATGAGACTTACGCGCTGCCTACTGCGCTACCGAGGCTGTACTAACTTCGTCAGCACTACATGTAAAATCGAATATTTTTAACCATTTGTAACAAATACAATGATATTAAAAAGAGCAATGAGTTATTTCAACAACATGATGCCCCGAGTGAGGATCGAACTCACGACCTCAAGATTATGAGACTTACGCGCTGCCTGTTGCGCTCCAAGGCTGTTCAAACCTTGTCAGCACAACAAATACAATGATATTAAAAAAGAGCAATGAGTTATTTCAACAACATGATGCCCCGAGTGACGAACTCACGTAAGATCGAATATTTTTAGAACGATTTGGTAACAAATACAATGATACTAAAATGAGCAATGAGTTATTTCAACAACATGATGCCCCGGGTGAGGATCGAACTCACGACCTTAAGATTATGAGACTTACGCGCTGCCTACTGCGCTACCGAGGCTGTACTAACTCTGTCAGCACTACATGTAAAATCGAATATTTTTAACGATTTGTAACAAATACAATAATATTATAAAAGAACGAGTTGCCCCGGTGAGGATCGAACTCACGACCTTAAGATTATGAGACTTACGCGCTGCCTACTGCGCTACCGAGGCTGTTCAAACCTTGTCAGCACAACAAATACATGATATTAAAAAGAGCAATGAGTTATTTCAACAACATGATGCCCCGAGTGAGGATCGAACTCACGACCTTAAGATTATGAGACTTACGCGCTGCCTACTGCGCTACCGAGGCTGTACTAACTCTGTCAGCATACATGTAAAATCGAATATTTTTAACGATTTGTAACAAATACACTAATATTATAAAAGAAAACAGTTGCCCCGGGTGAGGATCGAACTCACGACCTTAAGATTATGAGACTTACGCGCTGCCTACTGCGCGCTACCGAGGCTGTACTAACTTCGTCAGCACTACATGTAAAATCAAATATTTTTAACCATTGTAACAAATACAATGATATTAAAAAAGAGCAATGAGTTATTTCAACAACATGATGCCCCGAGTGAGGATCGAACTCACGACCTTAAGATATGAGACTTACGCGCTGCCTACTGCGCTACCGAGGCTGTACTAACTTTGTCAGCACTACATGTAAAATCGAATATTTTTAACGATTTGTAACAAATACAATGATATTACAAAAGAGCAATGAGTTAATCAACTGATGTTGCCCCGAGTGAGGATCGAACTCACGACCTTAAGATTATGAGACTTACGCGCTGCCTTACCGAGGCTGTACTAACTCTGTCAGCACTACATGTAAAATCGAATATTTTTAACGATTTGTAACAAATACAATGATATTACAAAAGAGCAATGAGTTAATTCAATGAATGTTGCCCCGAGTGAGGATCGAACTCACGACCTTAAGATTATGAGACTTACGCGCTGCCTACTGCGCTACCGAGGCTGTACTAACTCTGTCAGCACTACATGTAAAATCGAATATTTTTAACGATTTGTAACAAATACACTAATATTATAAAATAGAAACGAGTGCCCCGGGTGAGGATCGAACTCACGACCTTAAGATTATGAGACTTACGCGCTGCCTACTGCGCTACCGAGGCTGTACTAACTTTGTCAGCACTACATGTAAAATCGAATATTTTTAACCATTTGTAACAAATACAATGATATTAAAAAAGAGCAATGAGTTATTTCAACAACATGATGCCCCGAGTGAGGATCGAACTCACGACCTTAAGATTATGAGACTTACGCGCTGCCTACTGCGCTACCGAGGCTGTTCAAACCTTGTCAGCACAACAAATACAATGATATTAAAAAAGAGCAATGAGTTATTTCAACAACATGATGCCCCGAGTGAGGATCGAACTCACGACCTTAAGATTATGAGACTTACGCGCTGCCTACTGCGCTACCGAGGCTGTACTAACTTTGTCAGCACTACATGTAAAATCGAATATTTTTAACGATTTGTAACAAATACAATGGTACTAAAATGAGCAATGAGTTATTTCAAAACATGATGCCCCGAGTGAGGATCGAACTCACGACCTTAAGATTATGAGACTTACGCGCTGCCTACTGCGCTACCGAGGCTGTACTAACTTTGTCAGCACTACATGTAAAATCGAATATTTTTAACGATTTGTAACAAATACAATGATATTAAAAAGAGCAATGAGTTAATTCAACACATGATGCCCCGAGTGAGGATCGAACTCACGACCTTAAGATTATGAGACTTACGCGCTGCCTACTGCGCTACCGAGGCTGTACTAACTTGTCAGCACTACATGTAAAATCGAATATTTTAACGATTTGTAACAAATACAATGATATTAAAAGAGCAATGAGTTAATTCAACAACATGATGCCCCGAGTGAGGATCGAACTCACGACCTTAAGATTATGAGACTTACGCGCTGCCTACTGCGCTACCGAGGCTGTACTAACTTTGTCAGCACTACATGTAAAATCGAATATTTTTAACGATTTGTAACAAATACAATGTATAAAAAAGAGCAATGAGTTATTTCAACAACATGATGCCCCGGGTGAGGATCGAACTCACGACCTTAAGATTATGAGACTTACGCGCTGCCTACTGCGCTACCGAGGCTGTACTAACTTGTCAGCACTACATGTAAAATCGAATATTTTTAACGATTTGTAACAAATACAATGATATTACAAAGAGCAATGAGTTAATTCAACTGAATGTTGCCCCGAGTGAGGATCGAACTCACGACCTTAAGATTATGAGACTTACGCGCTGCCTACTGCGCTACCGAGGCTGTACTAACTCTGTCAGCACTACATGTAAAATCGAATATTTTTAACGATTTGTAACAAATACACTAATATTATAAAATAGAAACGAGTTGCCCCGGGTGAGGATCGAACTCACGACCTTAAGATTATGAGACTTACGCGCTGCCTACTGCGCTACCGAGGCTGTACTAACTTTGTCAGCACTACATGTAAAATCGAATATTTTTAACCATTTGTAACAAATACAATAATATTAAAAAGAGCAATGAGTTATTTCAACAACATGATGCCCCGAGTGAGGATCGAACTCACGACCTTAAGATTATGAGACTTACGCGCTGCCTACTGCGCTACCGAGGCTGTTCAAACTCTGTCAGCACAACAAATACAATGATATTGAAAAAGAGCAATGAGTTATTTCAACAACATGATGCCCCGAGTGAGGATCGAACTCACGACCTTAAGATTATGAGACTTACGCGCTGCCTACTGCGCTACCGAGGCTGTACTAACTCTGTCAGCACTACATGTAAAATCGAATATTTTTAACGATTTGTAACAAATACACTAATATTATAAAATAGAAACGAGTTGCCCCGGGTGAGGATCGAACTCACGACCTTAAGATTATGAGACTTACGCGCTGCCTACTGCGCTACCGAGGCTGTACTAACTTCGTCAGCACTACATGTAAAATCAAATATTTTTAACCATTTGTAACAAATACAATGATATTCAAAAAGAGCAATGAGTTATTTCAACAACATGATGCCCCGAGTGAGGATCGAACTCACGACCTCAAGATTATGAGACTTACGCGCTGCCTGTTGCGCTACCAAGGCTGTTCAAACCTTGTCAGCACAACAAATACAATGATATTAAAAAAGAGCAATGAGTTATTTCAACAACATGATGCCCCGAGTGAGGATCGAACTCACGACCTTAAGATTATGAGACTTACGCGCTGCCTACTGCGCTACCGAGGCTGTACTAACTTTGTCAGCACCACATGTAAAATCGAATATTTTTAACGATTTGTAACAAATACAATGATACTAAAATGAGCAATGAGTTATTTCAACAACATGATGCCCCGGGTGAGGATCGAACTCACGACCTTAAGATTATGAGACTTACGCGCTGCCTACTGCGCTACCGAGGCTGTACTAACTTTGTCAGCACCACATGTAAAATCGAATATTTTTAACGATTTGTAACAAATACAATGATATTACAAAAGAGCAATGAGTTAACTCAACTGAATGTTGCCCCGAGTGAGGATCGAACTCACGACCTTAAGATTATGAGACTTACGCGCTGCCTACTGCGCTACCGAGGCTGTACTAACTTTGTCAGCACTACATGTAAAATCGAATATTTTTAACCATTTGTAACAAATACAATAATATTAAAAAAGAGCAATGAGTTATTTCAACAACATGATGCCCCGAGTGAGGATCGAACTCACGACCTTAAGATTATGAGACTTACGCGATGCCTACTGCGCTACCGAGGCTGTTCAAACCTTGTCAGCACAACAAATACAATGATATTAAAAAAGAGCAATGAGTTATTTCAACAACATGATGCCCCGAGTGAGGATCGAACTCACGACCTTAAGATTATGAGACTTACGCGCTGCCTACTGCGCTACCGAGGCTGTTCGTTATTTCAACAACATGATGCCCCGAGTGAGGATCGAACTCACGACCTTAAGATTATGAGACTTACGCGCTGCCTACTGCGCTACCGAGGCTGTACTAACTTTGTCAGCACACATGTAAAATCGAATATTTTTAACGATTTGTAACAAATACAATGATATTAAAATGAGCAATGAGTTAATCAAAACATGATGCCCCGAGTGAGGATCGAACTCACGACCTTAAGATTATGAGACTTACGCGCTGCCTACTGCGCTACCGAGGCTGTACTAACTTTGTCAGCACTACATGTAAAATCGAATATTTTTAACGATTTGTAACAAATACAATGATATTAAAAGAGCAATGAGTTAATTCAACTGAATGTTGCCCCGAGTGAGGATCGAACTCACGACCTTAAGATTATGAGACTTACGCGCTGCCTACTGCGCTACCGAGGCTGTACTAACTCTGTCAGCACTACATGTAAAATCGAATATTTTTAACGATTTGTAACAAATACACTAATATTAAAAATAGAAACGAGTTGCCCCGGGTGAGGATCGAACTCACGACCTTAAGATTATGAGACTTACGCGCTGCCTACTGCGCTACCGAGGCTGTACTAACTTTGTCAGCACTACATGTAAAATCGAATATTTTTAACCATTTGTAACAAATACAATAATATTAAAAAAGAGCAATGAGTTATTTCAACAACATGATGCCCCGAGTGAGGATCGAACTCACGACCTTAAGATTATGAGACTTACGCGCTGCCTACTGCGCTACCGAGGCTGTACAAACCTTGTCAGCACAACAAATACAATGATATTGAAAAAAGAGCAAGAGTTATTTCAACAAATGATGCCCCGAGTGAGGATCGAACTCACGACCTTAAGATTATGAGACTTACGCGCTGCCTACTGCGCTACCGAGGCTGTACTAACTTGTCAGCACTACATGTAAAATCGATATTTTTAACGATTTGTAACAAATACAATGATATTAAAAAGAGCAATGAGTTATTTCAACAACATGATGCCCCGAGTGAGGATCGAACTCACGACCTAAGATTATGAGACTTACGCGCTGCCTACTGCGCTACGAGGCTGTACTAACTTGTCAGCACTACATGTAAAATCGAATATTTTTAACGATTTGTAACAAATACAATGATATACAAAAGAGCAATGAGTTAATTCAACTGAATGTTGCCCCGGTGAGGATCGAACTCACGACCTTAAGATTATGAGACTTACGCGCTGCCTACTGCGCTACCGAGGCTGTACTAACTTGTCAGCACTACATGTAAAATCGAATATTTTTAACGATTTGTAACAAATACAATAATATTAAAAAAGAGCAATGAGTTATTTCAACAACATGATGCCCCGAGTGAGGATCGAACTCACGACCTTAAGATTATGAGACTTACGCGCTGCCTACTGCGCTACCGAGGCTGTTCAAACTTGTCAGCACACAAATACAATGATATAAAAAAGAGCAATGAGTTATTTCAACAACATGATGCCCCGAGTGAGGATCGAACTCACGACCTAAGATATGAGACTTACGCGCTGCCTACTTTCGTTATTCCAACAAATGATGCCCCGAGTGAGGATCGAACTCACGACCTTAAGATTATGAGACTTACGCGCTGCCTACTGCGCTACCGAGGCTGTACTAACTTTGTCAGCACACATGTAAAATCGAATATTTTTAACGATTTGTAACAAATACAATGATATTACAAAAGAGCAATGAGTTAATTCAACGAATGTGCCCCGAGTGAGGATCGAACTCACGACCTTAAGATTATGAGACTTACGCGCTGCCTACTGCGCTACCGAGGCTGTACTAACTTGTCAGCACTACATGTAAAATCGAATATTTTAACGATTTGTAACAAATACAATGATATAAAAAAGAGCAATGAGTTATTTCAACAACATGATGCCCCGAGTGAGGATCGAACTCACGACCTTAAGATTATGAGACTTA
The DNA here is from genome assembly GCF_003426905.1 of Ctenocephalides felis. Taxonomy (NCBI): domain Eukaryota; kingdom Metazoa; phylum Arthropoda; class Insecta; order Siphonaptera; family Pulicidae; genus Ctenocephalides; species Ctenocephalides felis. Next base: position 141,745,718 of record NW_020538040.1, read on the forward strand.
CGCGCTGCCTACTGCGCTACCGAGACTGTACTAACTTTGTCAGCACCACATGTAAAATCGAATATTTTTAACGATTTGTAATAAATACAATGATACTAAAATGAGCAATGAGTTATTTCAACAACATGATGCCCCGAGTGAGGATCGAACTCACGACCTTAAGATTATGAGACTTACGCGCTGCCTACTGCGCTACCGAGGCTGTACTAACTGTCAGCACTACATGTAAAATCGAATATTTTTAACGATTTGTAACAAATACAATGATACTAAAAAGAGCAATGAGTTATTCAACAACATGATGCCCGAGTGAGGATCGAACTCACGACCTTAAGATTATGAGACTTACGCGCTGCCTACTGCGCTACCGAGGCTGTACTAACTTGTCAGCACTACATGTAAAATCGAAATTTTTAACCATTGTAACAAATACAATGATACTAAAATGAGCAATGACTTAAAACAACAACATGATGCCCCGAGTGAGGATCGAACTCACGACCTTAAGATTATGAGACTTACGCGCTGCCTACTGCGCTACCGAGGCTGTACTAACTTTGTCAGCACTACATGTAAAATCGAATATTTTTAACCATTTGTAACAAATACAATGATATTAAAAAAGAGCAATGAGTTATTTCAACAACATGATGCCCCGGGTGAGGATCGAACTCACGACCTTAAGATTATGAGACTTACGCGCTGCCTACTGCGCTACCGAGGCTGTACTAACTCTGTCAGCACTACATGTAAAATCGAATATTTTTAACGATTTGTAACAAATACAATGATATTACAAATGAGCAATGAGTTAATTCAACTGAATGTTGCCCCGAGTGAGGATCGAACTCACGACCTTAAGATTATGAGACTTACGCGCTGCCTACTGCGCTACCGAGGCTGTACTAACTTGTCAGCACTACATGTAAAATCGAATATTTTTAACGATTTGTAACAAATACACTAATATTATAAAATAGAAACGAGTTGCCCCGGGTGAGGATCGAACTCACGACCTTAAGATTATGAGACTTACGCGCTGCCTACTGCGCTACCGAGGCTGTTCAAACCTTGTCAGCACAACAAATACAATGATATTAAAAAAGAGCAATGAGTTATTTCAACAACATGATGCCCCGAGTGAGGATCGAACTCACGACCTTAAGATTATGAGACTTACGCGCTGCCTACTGCGCTACCGAGGCTGTACTAACTCTGTCAGCACTACATGTAAAATCGAATATTTTTAACGATTTGTAACAAATACACTAATATTATAAAATAGAAACGAGTTGCCCCGGGTGAGGATCGAACTCACGACCTTAAGATTATGAGACTTACGCGCTGCCTACTGCGCTACCGAGGCTGTACTAACTTCGTCAGCACTACATGTAAAATCAAATATTTTTAACCATTTGTAACAAATACAATGATATTCAAAAAGAGCAATGAGTTATTTCAACAACATGATGCCCCGAGTGAGGATCGAACTCACGACCTCAAGATTATGAGACTTACGCGCTGCCTGTTGCGCTACCAAGGCTGTTCAAACCTTGTCAGCACAACAAATACAATGATATTAAAAAAGAGCAATGAGTTATTTCAACAACATGATGCCCCGAGTGAGGATCGAACTCACGACCTTAAGATTATGAGACTTACGCGCTGCCTACTGCGCTACCGAGGCTGTACTAACTTTGTCAGCACCACATGTAAAATCGAATATTTTTAACGATTTGTAACAAATACAATGATACTAAAATGAGCAATGAGTTATTTCAACAACATGATGCCCCGGGTGAGGATCGAACTCACGACCTTGAGATTAGCTACCGAGGCTGTACTAACTTTGTCAGCACCACATGTAAAATCGAATATTTTTAACGATTTGTAACAAATAATAACCTTAAGATCATGAGACTTACGCGCTGCCTACTGCGCTACCGAGGCTGTACTAACTTTGTCAGCACTACATGTAAAATCGAATATTTTTAACCATTTGTAACAAATACAATAATATTAAAAAAGAGCAATGAGTTATTTCAACAAACATGATGCCCCGAGTGAGGATCGAACTCACGACCTTAAGATTATGAGACTTACGCGCTGCCTACTGCGCTACCGAGGCTGTTCAAACCTTGTCAGCACAACAAATACAATGATATTAAAAAAGAGCAATGAGTTATTTCAACAACATGATGCCCCGAGTGAGGATCGAACTCACGACCTTAAGATTATGAGACTTACGCGCTGCCTACTGCGCTACCGAGGCTGTACTAACTCTGTCAGCACTACATGTAAAATCGAATATTTTAACGATTTGTAACAAATACACTAATATTATAAAATAAAACGAGTTGCCCCGGGTGAGGATCGAACTCACGACCTTAAGATTATGAGACTTACGCGATGCCTACTGCGCTACCGAGGCTGTTCAAACCTTGTCAGCACAACAAATACAATGATATCAAAAAAGAGCAATGAGTTATTTCAACAACATGATGCCCCGAGTGAGGATAGAACTCACGACCTTAAGATTATGAGACTTACGAGCTGCCTACTGCGCTACCGAGGCTGTACTAACTCTGTCAGCACCACATGTAAAATCGAATATTTTTAACGATTTGTAACAAATACAATGATACTAAAATGAGCAATGAGTTATTTCAACAACATGATGCCCCGGGTGAGGATCGAACTCACGACCTTAAGATTATGAGACTTACGCGCTGCCTACTGCGCTACCGAGGCTGTACTAACTTTGTCAGCACCACATGTAAAATCGAATATTTTTAACGATTTATAACAAATACAATGATACTAAAATGAGCAATGAGTTAATACAACAACATGATGCCCCGAGTGAGGATCGAACTCACGACCTTAAGATTATGAGACTTACGCGCTGCCTACTGCGCTACCGAGGCTGTACTAACTTTGTCAGCACTACATGTAAAATCGAATATTTTTAACCATTTGTAACAAATACAATGATACTAAAATGAGCAATGAGTTAATACAACAAGATGATGCCCCGAGTGAGGATCGAACTCACGACCTTAAGATTATGAGACTTACGCGCTGCCTACTGCGCTACCGAGGCTGTACTAACTTTGTCAGCACTACATGTAAAATCGAATATTTTTAACCATTTGTAACAAATACAATGATATTAAAAAAGAGCAATGAGTTATTTCAACAACATGATGCCCCGGGTGAGGATCGAACTCACGACCTTAAGATTATGAGACTTACGCGCTGCCTACTGCGCTACCGAGGCTGTACTAACTCTGTCAGCACTACATGTAAAATCGAATATTTTTAACCATTTGTAACAAATACAATAATATTAAAAAAGAGCAATGAGTTATTTCAACAACATGATGCCCCGAGTGAGGATCGAACTCACGACCTTAAGATTATGAGATTTACGCGCTGCCTACTGCGCTACCGAGGCTGTACTAACTCTGTCAGCACTACATGTAAAATCGAATATTTTTAACGATTTGTAACAAATACACTAATATTATAAAATAGAAACGAGTTGCCCCGGGTGAGGATCGAACTCACGACCTTAAGATTATGAGACTTACGCGCTGCCTACTGCGCTACCGAGGATGTACTAACTTTGTCAGCACTACATGTAAAATCGAATATTTTTAACCATTTGTAACAAATACAATGATATTAAAAAAGAGCAATGAGTTATTTCAACAACATGATGCCCCGAGTGAGGATCGAACTCACGACCTTAAGATTATGAGACTTACGCGCTGCCTACTGCGCTACCGAGGCTGTACTAACTTTGTCAGCACTACATGTAAAATCGAATATTTTTAACCATTTGTAACAAATACAATAATATTAAAAAAGAGCAATGAGTTATTTCAACAACATGATGCCCCGAGTGAGGATCGAACTCACGACCTTAAGATTATGAGACTTACGCGCTGCCTACTGCGCTACCGAGGCTGTTCAAACCTTGTCAGCACAACAAATACAATGATATTAAAAAAGAGCAATGAGTTATTTCAACAACATGATGCCCCGAGTGAGGATCGAACTCACGACCTTAAGATTATGAGACTTACGCGCTGCCTACTGCGCTACCGAGGCTGTACTAACTCTGTCAGCACTACATGTAAAATCGAATATTTTTAACGATTTGTAACAAATACACTAATATTATAAAATAGAAACGAGTTGCCCCGGGTGAGGATCGAACTCACGACCTTAAGATTATGAGACTTACGCGCTGCCTACTGCGCTACCGAGGCTGTACTAACTTTGTCAGCACTACATGTAAAATCGAATATTTTTAAGCATTTGTAACAAATACAATGATATTAAAAAGAGCAATGAGTTATTTCAACAACATGATGCCCCGAGTGAGGATCGAACTCACGACCTCAAGATTATGAGACTTACGCGCTGCCTACTGCGCTACCGAGGCTGTACTAACTTTGTCAGCACTACATGTAAAATCGAATATTTTTAACCATTTGTAACAAATACAATAATATTAAAAAAGAGCAATGAGTTATTTCAACAACATGATGCCCCGAGTGAGGATCGAACTCACGACCTTAAGATTATGAGACTTACGCCCTGCGTACTGCGCTACCGAGGCTGTTCAAACCTTGTCAGCACAACAAATACAATGATATTAAAAAAGAGCAATGAGTTATTTCAACAACATGATGCCCCGAGTGAGGATCGAACTCACGACCATAAGATTATGAGACTTACGCGCTGCCTACTGCGCTACCGAGGCTGTACTAACTCTGTCAGCACTACATGTAAAATCGAATATTTTTAACGATTTGTAACAAATACACTAATATTATAAAATAGAAACGAGTTGCCCCGGGTGAGGATCGAACTCACGACCTTAAGATTATGAGACTTACGCGCTGCCTACTGCGCTACCAAGGCTGTTCAAACCTTGTCAGCACAACAAATACAATGATATTAAAAAGAGCAATGAGTTATTTCAACAACATGATGCCCCGAGTGAGAATAGAACTCACGACCTTAAGATTATGAGACTTACGAGCTGCCTACTGCGCTACCGAGGCTGTACTAACTCTGTCAGCACCACATGTAAAATCGAATATTTTTAACGATTTGTAACAAATACAATGATAATAAAAGAGCAATGAGTTATTTCAACAACATGATGCCCGGGTGAGGATCGAACTCACGACCTTAAGATTATGAGACTTACGCGCTGCCTACTGCGCTACCGAGGCTGTACTAACTTTGTCAGCACCACATGTAAAATCGAATATTTTTAACGATTGTAACAAATACAATGATACTAAAATGAGCAATGAGTTATTTCAACAACATGATGCCCCGAGTGAGGATCGAACTCACGACCTTAAGATTATGAGACTACGCGCTGCCTACTGCGCTACCGAGGCTGTACTAATTTGTCAGCACTACATGTAAAATCGAATATTTTTAACGATTTGTAACAAATACAATGATACTAAAATGGCAATGAGTTATTGCAACAACATGATTGCCCCGGGTGAGGATCGAACTCACGACCTTAAGATTATGAGACTTACGCGCTGCCTACTGCGCTACCGAGGCTGTACTAACCTGTCAGCACTACATGTAAAATCGAATATTTTTAACGATTTGTAACAAATACAATGATATTACAAAAGAGCAATGAGTAATTTAACTGAATGTTGCCCCGAGTGAGGATCGAACTCACGACCTTAAGATTATGAGACTTACGCGCTGCCTACTGCGCTACCGAGGCTGTACTAACTCTGTCAGCACTACATGTAAAATCGAATATTTTTAACGATTGTAACAAATACACTAATATTATAAAATAAAAACGAGTTGCCCCGGGTGAGGATCGAACTCACGACCTTAAGATTATGAGACTTACGCGCTGCCTACTGCGCTACCGAGGCTGTACTAACTTTGTCAGCACTACATGTAAAATCGAATATTTTTAACCATTTGTAACAAATACAATAATATTAAAAAAGAGCAATGAGTTATTTCAACAACATGATGCCCCGAGTGAGGATCGAACTCACGACCTTAAGATTATGAGACTTACGCGCTGCCTACTGCGCTACCGAGGCTGTTCAAACCTTGTCAGCACAACAAATACAATGATATTAAAAAAGAGCAATGGTTATTTCAACAACATGATGCCCCGAGTGAGGATCGAACTCACGACCTTAAGATTATGAGACTTACGCGCTGCCTACTGCGCTACCGAGGCTGTACTAACTCTGTCAGCACTACATGTAAAATCGAATATTTTTAACGATTTGTAACAAATACGATGATATTACAAAAGAGCAATGAGTTAATTCAACTGAATGTTGCCCCGAGTGAGGATCGAACTCACGACCTTAAGATTATGAGACTTACGCGCTGCCTACTGCGCTACCGAGGCTGTACTAACTTGTCAGCACTACATGTAAAATCGAATATTTTTAACGATTTGTAACAAATACACTAATATTATAAAAAGAAACGAGTTGCCCCGGGTGAGGATCGAACTCACGACCTTAAGATTATGAGACTTACGCGCTGCCTACTGCGCTACGAGGCTGTTCAAACCTTGTCAGCACAACAAATACAATGATATTAAAAAAGAGCAATGAGTTATTTCAACAACATGATGCCCCGAGTGAGGATCGAACTCACGACCTTAAGATTATGAGACTTACGCGCTGCCTACTGCGCTACCGAGGCTGTACTAACTTGTCAGCACTACATGTAAAATCGAATATTTTTACGATTTGTAACAAATACACTAATATATAAAATAGAAACGAGTTGCCCCGGTGAGGATCGAACTCACGACCTTAAGATTATGAGACTTACGCGCTGCCTACTGCGCTACCGAGGCTGTACTAACTCTGTCAGCACTACATGTAAAATCGAATATTTTTAACGATTTGTAACAAATACAATAATATTAAAAAATAGAAACGAGTTGCCCCGATGAGGATCGAACTCACGACTTAAGATTATGAGACTTACGCGCTGCCTACTGCGCTACCGAGGCTGTTCAAACCTTGTCAGCAAAACAATACAATGATATTAAAAAAGAGCAATGAGTTATTTCAACAACATGATGCCCCGAGTGAGGATCGAACTCACGACCTCAAGATTATGAGACTTACGCGCTGCCTGTTGCGCTACCAAGGCTGTTCAAACCTTGTCAGCAACAAATACAATGATATTAAAAAAGAGCAATGAGTTATTTCAACAACATGATGCCCCGAGTGAGGATCGAACTCACGACCTTAAGATTATGAGACTTACGCGCTGCCTACTGCGCTACCGAGGCGGTACTAACTTTGTCAGCACCACATGTAAATCGAATATTTTTAACGATTTGTAACAAATACAATGATACAAAATGAGCAATGAGTTATTTCAACAACATGATACCCGAGTGAGGATCGAACTCACGACCTTAAGATTATGAGACTTACGCGCTGCCTACTGCGCTACCGAGGCTGTACTAACTTTGTCAGCACCACATGTAAAATCGAATATTTTTAACGATTTGTAACAAATACAATGATATTACAAAAGAGCAATGAGTTAACTCAACTGAATGTTGCCCCGAGTGAGGATCGAACTCACGACCTTAAGATTATGAGACTTACGCGCTGCCTACTGCGCTACCGAGGCTGTACTAACTCTTTCAGCACTACATGTAAAATCAAATATTTTTAACGATTTGTAACAAAATACAATGATTACAAAAGAGCAATGAGTTAATTCAACTGAATGTTGCCCCGAGTGAGGATCGAACTCACGACCTTAAGATTATGAGACTTACGCGCTGCCTACTGCGCTACCGAGGCTACTAACTCTGTCAGCACTACATGTAAAATCGAATATTTTTAACGATTTGTAACAAATACACTAATATTATAAAATAGAAACGAGTTGCCCCGGGTGAGGATCGAACTCACGACCTTAAGATTATGAGACTTACGCGCTGCTTACTGCGCTACCGAGGCTGTACTAACTTTGTCAGCACTACATGTAAAATCGAATATTTTTAACAATTTGTAACAAATACAATAATATTAAAAAAGAGCAATGAGTTATTTCAACAACATGATGCCCCGAGTGAGGATCGAACTCACGACCTTAAGATCATGAGACTTACGCGCTGCCTACTGCGCTACCGAGGCTGTACTAACTTTGTCAGCACTACATGTAAAATCGAATATTTTTAACGATTTGTAACAAATGCAGTGATACTAAAATGATCAATGAGTTATTTCAACAACATGATGCCCCGGGTGAGGATCGAACTCACGACCTTAAGATTATGAGACTTACGCGCTGCCTACTGCGCTACCGAGGCTGTACTAACTCTGTCAGCACTACATGTAAAATCGAATATTTTTAACGATTTGTAACAAATACAATGATATTACAAAAGAGCAATGAGTTAATTCAACTGAATGTTGCCCCGAGTGAGGATCGAACTCACGACCTTAAGATTATGAGACTTACGCGCTGCCTACTGCGCTACCGAGGCTGTACTAACTCTGTCAGCACTACATGTAAAATCGAATATTTTTAACGATTTGTAACAAATACACTAATATTATAAAATAGAAACGAGTTGCCCCGGGTGAGGATCGAACTCACGACCTTAAGATTATGAGACTTACGCGCTGCCTACTGCGCTACCGAGGCTGTACTAACTTTGTCAGCACTACATGTAAAATCGAATATTTTTAACCATTTGTAACAAATACAATAATATTAAAAAAGAGCAATGAGTTATTTCAACAACATGATGCCCCGAGTGAGGATCGAACTCACGACCTTAAGATTATGAGACTTACGCGCTGCCTACTGCGCTACCGAGGCTGTTCAAACCTTGTCAGCACAACAAATACAATGATATTAAAAAAGAGCAATGGGTTATTTCAACAACATGATGCCCCGAGTGAGGATCGAACTCACGACCTTAAGATTATGAGACTTACGCGCTGCCTACTGCGCTACCGAGGCTGTACTAACTCTGTCAGCACTACATGTAAAATCGAATATTTTTAACGATTTGTAACAAATACACTAATATTATAAATAGAAAACGAGTTGCCCCGAGTGAGGATCGAACTCACGACCTTAAGATTATGAGACTTACGCGCTGCCTACTGCGCTACCGAGGCTGTACTAACTTTGTCAGCACTACATGTAAAATCGAATATTTTTAACCATTTGTAACAAATACAATGATATTAAAAAAGAGCAATGAGTTATTTCAACAACATGATGCCCCGAGTGAGGATCGAACTCACGACCTTAAGATTATGAGACTTACGCGCTGCCTACTGCGCTACCGAGGCTGTACTAACTTTGTCAGCACTACATGTAAAATCGAATATTTTTAACGATTTGTAACAAATACAATGATATTACAAAAGAGCAATGAGTTAATTCAACTGAATGTTGCCCCGAGTGAGGATCGAACTCACGACCTTAAGATTATGAGACTTACGCGCTGCCTACTGCGCTACCGAGGCTGTACTAACTTTGTCAGCACTACATGTAAAATCGAATATTTTTAACCATTTGTAACAAATACAATGATACTAAAATGATCAATGAGTTATTGCAACAACATGATGCCCCGGGTGAGGATCGAACTCACGACCTTAAGATTATGAGACTTACGCGCTGCCTACTGCGCTACCGGGGGTGCACCTTTTTTACGAGGCTGTACTAACTTACTTGGGCTTCACTACTTGTCAGCACTACATGTAATCGAATATTTTTAACGATTTGTAACAAATACAATGATATTAAAAAGAGCAATGAGTTAATTCAACAAATGATGCCCGAGTGAGGATCGAACTCACGACCTTAAGATTATGAGACTTACGCGCTGCCTACTGCGCTACCGAGGCTGTACTAACTCTGTCAGCACTACATGTAAAATCGAATTTTTAAACGATTTGTAACAAATACACTAATATTATAAAATAGAAACGAGTTGCCCCGGGTGAGGATCGAACTCACGACCTTAAGATTATGAGACTTACGCGCTGCCTACTGCGCTACCGAGGCTGTACTAACTTGTCAGCACTACATGTAAAATCGAATATTTTTAACCATTTGTAACAAATACAATGATATTAAAAAAGAGCAATGAGTTATTTCAACAACATGATGCCCCGAGTGAGGATCGAACTCACGACCTTAAGATTATGAGACTTACGCGCTGCCTACTGCGCTACCGAGGCTGTTCAAACCTTGTCAGCACAACAAATACAATGATATTAAAAAGAGCAATGAGTTATTTCACAACACATGATGCCCCGAGTGAGGATCGAACTCACGACCTTAAGATTATGAGACTTACGCGCTGCCTACTGCGCTACCGAGGCTGTACTAACTCTGTCAGCACTACATGTAAAATCGAATATTTTTAACGATTTGTAACAAATACACTAAATTATAAAATAGAAACGAGTTGCCCCGGGTGAGGATCGAACTCACGACCTTAAGATTATGAGACTTACGCGCTGCCTACTGCGCTACCGAGGCTGTACTAACTTTGTCAGCACTACATGTAAAATCGAATATTTTTAACATTTGTAACAAATACAATGATATTAAAAAAGAGCAATGAGTTATTTCAACAACATGATGCCCCGAGTGAGGATCGAACTCACGACCTTAAGATCATGAGACTTACGCGCTGCCTACTGCGCTACCGAGGCTGTACTAACTTTGTCAGCACTACATGTAAAATCGAATATTTTTAACGATTTGTAACAAATACAATGATATTACAAAAGAGCAATGAGTTAATTCAACAAATGTTGCCCCGGGTGAGGATCGAACTCACGACCTTAAGATTATGAGACTTACGCGCTGCCTACTGCGCTACCGAGGCTGTACTAACTTTGTCAGCACTACATGTAAAATCGAATATTTTTAACGATTTGTAACAAATACAATGATACTAAAATGAGCAATGAGTTATTTCAACAACATGATGCCCGCGTGAGGATCGAACTCACGACCTTCGATTATGAGACTTACGCGCTGCCTACTGCGCTACCGAGGCTGTACTAACTTTGTCAGCACTACATGTAAAATCGAATATTTTTAACGATTTGTAAAATACAATGATATTACAAAAGAGCAATGAGTTACTTCAAGAATGTTGCCCCGAGTGAGGATCGAACTCACGACCTTAAGATTATGAGACTTACGCGCTGCCTACTGCGCTACCGAGGCTGTACTAACTCTGTCAGCACTACATGTAAAATCGAATATTTTTAACGATTTGTAACAAATACACAATATTATAAAATAAAACGAGTTGCCCGGGTGAGGATCGAACTCACGACCTTAAGATTATGAGACTTACGCGCTGCCTACTGCGCTACCGAGGCTGTACTAACTTTGTCAGCACTACATGTAAAATCGAATATTTTTAACGATTTGTAACAAATACATAATATTATAAAATAGGAACGAGTTGCCCCGGTGAGGATCGAACTCACGACCTTAAGATTATGAGACTTACGCGCTGCCTACTGCGCTACCGAGGCTGTACTAATTTGTCAGCACTACATGTAAAATCGAATATTTTAACCATTTGTAACAAATACAATAATATTAAAAAAGAGCAATGAGTTATTTCAACAACATGATGCCCCGAGTGAGGATCGAACTCACGACCTTAAGATTATGAGACTTACGCGCTGCCTACTGCGCTACCGAGGCTGTACTAACCTTGTCAGCACCACATGTAAAATCGAATATTTTTAACGATTTGTAACAAATACAATGATACTAAAATGAGCAATGAGTTATTTCAACAACATGATGCCCGGGTGAGGATCGAACTCACGACCTTAAGATTATGAGACTTACGCGCTGCCTACTGCGCTACCGAGGCTGTACTAACTCTGTCAGCACTACATGTAAAATCAAATATTTTTAACGATTTGTAACAAATACAATGATATTACAAAAGAGCAATGAGTTATTTCAACAACATGATGCCCCGAGTGAGGATCGAACTCACGACCTTAAGATTATGAGACTTACGCGCTGCCTACTGCGCTACCAAGGCTGTACAAACCTTGTCAGCACAAAAAATACAATGATATAAAAAGAGCAATGAGTTATTTCAACAACATGATGCCCCGAGGACAACATGTAAAACCGAAATTTTTACCATTTGTAACAAATACAATAATATTAAAAAAGAGCAATGAGTTATTTCAACAACATGATGCCGAGTGAGGATCGAAATCACGACCTAAGATTATGAGACTTACGCGCTGCCTGTTGCGCTACCAAGGCTGTTCAAACCTGTCATCACAACAAATACAATGATATTAAAAAAAGAGCAATGAGTATATTTCAAACAACATGATGCCCGAGTGACAACATGTAAAATCGAATATTTTTAACGATTTGTAACAAATACAATGATAATAAAAGAGCAATGAGTTATTTCAACAACATGATGCCCCGGGTGAGGATCGAACTCACGACCTTAAGATTATGAGACTTACGCGCTGCCTACTGCGCTACCGAGGCTGTACTAACTCTGTCAGCACTACATGTAAAATCGAATATTTTTAACGATTTGTACAAATACAATATATTACAAAGAGCAATGAGTTAATTCAACTGAATGTTGCCCCGAGTGAGGATCGAACTCACGACCTTAAGATTATGAGACTTACGCGCTGCCTACTGCGCTACCGAGGCTGTACTAACTTGTCAGCACTACATGTAAAATCGAATATTTTTAACCATTTGTAACAAATACAATAATATAAAAAAGAGCAATGAGTTATTTCAACAACATGATGCCCCGAGTGAGGATCGAACTCACGACCTTAAGATTATGAGACTTACGCGCTGCCTACTGCGCTACCGAGGCTGTACTAACTTGTCAGCACTACATGTAAAATCGAATATTTTTAACGATTTGTAACAAATACAATGATATTAAAAAGAGCAATGAGTTATTTCAACAACATTTGCCCGGGTGAGGATCGAACTCACGACCTTAAGATCATGAGACTTACGCGCTGCCTACTGCGCTACCGAGGCTGTACTAACTTTGTCAGCACTACATGTAAAATCGAATATTTTTAACGATTTGTAACAAATACAATGATATTACAAAAGAGCAATGAGTTAATTCAACTGAATGTTGCCCCGGGTGAGGATCGAACTCACGACCTTAAGATTATGAGACTTACGCGCTGCCTACTGCGCTACCGAGGCTGTACTAACTCTTTCAGCACTACATGTAAAATCGAATATTTTAACGATTTGTAACAAATACAATGATATTACAAAAGAGCAATGAGTTAATTCAACTGAATGTTCCCCGAGTGAGGATCGAACTCACGACCTTAAGATTATGAGACTTACGCGCTGCCTACTGCGCTACCGAGGCTGTACTAACTCTGTCAGCACTACATGTAAAATCGAATATTTTTAACGATTTGTAACAAATACACTAATATTATAAAATAGAAACGAGTTGCCCCGGTGAGGATCGAACTCACGACCTTAAGATTATGAGACTTACGCGCTGCTACTGCGCTACCGAGGCTGTACTAACTTTGTCAGCACTACATGTAAAATCGAATATTTTTAACCATTTGTAACAAATACAATGATATTAAAAAAGAGCAATGAGTTATTTCAACAACATGATGCCCCGAGTGAGGATCGAACTCACGACCTTAAGATTATGAGACTTACGCGCTGCCTACTGCGCTACCGAGGCTGTACTAAATTGTCAGCACTACATGTAAAATCGATATTTTAACGATTTGTAACAAATACAATGATACTAAAATGAGCAATGAGTTACAACAACATGATGCCCCGAGTGAGGATCGAACTCACGACCTTAAGATTATGAGACTTACGCGCTGCCTACTGCGCTACCGAGGCTGTACTAACTCTGTCAGCACTACATGTAAAATCGAATATTTTTAACGATTTGTAACAAATACAATGATATTACAAAAGAGCAATGAGTTAATTCAACGAATGTTGCCCCGGTGAGGATCGAACTCACGACCTTAAGATTATGAGACTTACGCGCTGCCTACTGCGCTACCGAGGCTGTACTAACTTTGTCAGCACTACATGTAAAATCGAATATTTTTAACGATTTGTAACAAATACAATGATATTAAAAAGAGCAATGAGTTATTCAACAAATGATGCCCCGGGTGAGGATCGAACTCACGACCTTAAGATTATGAGACTTACGCGCTGCCTACTGCGCTACCGAGGCTGTACTAACTCTGTCAGCACTACATGTAAAATCGAATATTTTTAACGATTTGTAACAAATACA
>NW_020538040.1:141761097-141785547 GCF_003426905.1 Ctenocephalides felis
TGTAAACAATGAAAGATTGTGAATAAAAATAAAAATTGGTTTTAAAAAGGCAATTTTATAACAAATTAAATAATTAGTTATTTCCAACTTTGCTGATAAATATTTTTTACAAAGTACCAGATAAATATTATGTATAGTGATATCTTTGTAAAAAAGTGTACCCATAAAATTTTATTTTGCATTGGTTGAATAAGTTCATAATATTTTGGATCTGTTTGTTCCTTGGCTGTTAGATTTATTAGTATTTGTATTTTACCCTGGCTTTAGAGTAATAAGGACCATGCGACAATTTTTTTTAAAATCAGCAATTAATTAAAACACATTTCTACAATGATGAATTAGCTGAAAGTCTTACTGAACATAGTCAGATAGCTGTTTGTTTGATATGTGTTATTTGTTGTGATATAGTTGGTTTGGTTTTCACAATTTAATTTCTCAAAGTCAAATATTAATATTAGCCAGTATTATATTCAATTTACCACAATAATTAATTAGTTAAAGAAAAAACAACAATGAGTAATAATTAGTGATACGAAAAATGAGTAGAAAAATAGAAGACGTAGAGCAAAGTTAGCGTACATAGAGTCTGGAAATAGTGAAAAGTATTCAAATTAATTATAAGAGCTCGGAACGAGCTCGGAGTTAAAACATTCTACACCGTTCGGCGGCGTCGCGTCGCGCTGCAGAAAATATCCGCGGTAATGAAAAACAAAGGGAGTTCAGTAATCACACCGAACAGATGAAGGATATGGAGCCGAGTAAAAGGCGGAGGGCCGGGCGAAATTTATAAACAATATACATGTTATATATATATATATATTATATATTATAATATATATATATATATCTATATAATATATATATATTAATTTAGAAAATGAACAAATTTTTTGTACTAATTTATTAAATAATAATTTTACGAACGTTTCGAGAATTGGTTTGTCTCATCATCAGTGTGTTATAATTTAAATCTAAAATATGAAAATCTAAATTAGAATTATGTGTTATCCGTTACAAGTCGTTCCTTCTACTGCAATGCCAACGAACGTCGGAGTCTCAATTCTCTATCCAAGGTCAACTAGGTGCGTCATGAAATATCAAATAGGAAAAAGAAGGAATAGGGCCCCGTTGAAAAATAGATGTCGCTAAGAAAAAAATTTTTTGAAAGGAAACGGTTCATTTATATAAAAAAATATGTGTATGTATATATGTATATAAGTATATGTAATGTAGGTGTATGTATGTGTATATGTATATATGTTTATAATATATTTATGTGTTTGTATGTATACATATATATATATATATATATATGTATGTGTATATGTTTATATATATATATATATAATATATGTGTGTATGTGTATCTGTAGGTATATATGTATATCAATGTATATGTTTATGTTATGTGTATGCATTTGTATATATATATATATATATATATATATATATGTATGTACATACATCTTTAATTAAAATAATTGAAAACAAATCTTTTATGTAAACGAACCGTTTCCTTTCAAAAAATATTTTTATTCTTAGGAAGAGTGATTCTCCAACTATGGATATAATATTTATCACAATAAATTATATGTGTGTTTGAAAGTGTGTATATGTGTGTGAGTGAATGATATTAGCCAAATAGCTAATATAGAATTATACTGTATTTTCATTGCTATTGAAAATAAAAAATTAAAAAAAAGATTGAGAATGACATGAAACGTCGAGTAAACATAAAATTAGCAAATGTGCAAATCGGATTTGTTTGCAAAAACATAAACTTCACCTTCGAGTAAAAAAATATAGATCCAAAAGTTGCACTGAAACCTATCAATCATCAGACACCTATTAATGTACTATTAACCATTACCTCTGCCAAAAAGTTCCAAATACGAATAATTCCAAAATCATCGGCTAGATGTTATGTTCGCGCTCGTCGTGAGCAAGGTTTTTCTTAGAATAAAACATTTTTTGCCCATGAGCGCCTAGATTATAAGGCTGAAGAAAGCGTTGGAAAAAACGAAAAGTTTTTCTATCCGGAAGTTCTTACTTGTGAAGACTTCGCCTACCTACCCGCCTTGAGTCGGACTGAGATTTATTGATGTTGCGCGTTTGATTTGAGCCATAATTAGATTTTCACTCTCGTTACATATCGCGCTGTCTAAGAAATGCAAAACTTCTACATAGTGTTTGTACATTATTAATTTGAGTCAGTCGTCGAAGTTTAAAAAGTTCCAGTGAAACACTTATAATTACGTCGCGCGAACTAGGAATTCATTACGAGGTGCTAAATTTAAATTAAAATTATATTCATTGCGGTGCTCCTTGGACTTTTTAATCAATGCTTTTTAATGAAAGTATACATTTACATTTATATATATATATATATATATATATATATATATACATATGCTGAGTGGATAAATAGATATTAATTTGGAAATATGAACAAACAACACTTTTTTGCACTAATTTATTGAATAATAATTTTCACAAACGTTTCGAGACTAGGTTTGTCTCATCATCAGCGTGTTATAATTTAAAATTTAAAATATGGAAACCTAAATTAGCATTATGTGTTATCAGTTACAAGTCGTTCAATATACTGTATATTATTATACTAGTACCGCGTTGCGATATATTATAATAATATATAAAACAGTTATATTTATAAAATAGAGAAAATAGAGTTGTAATTGCTTGAAAAATTACACGAAAATTTTAATCAAGAGCAATATTTAAGTTATTAATAAACATAATTTAAAGATGAATCAAACAGAGTTGTAAAAGTTTAAACTTAACTTAGTTTTTTGTTTCTAATATCTGCAAGTGCTTGATTAAATGCCTAATTAAATTTACTGGTTTTAATTAATTCTATTAATCAATTATTTTTCAAATATCATTGAAGGCTTGTTTTTTATAAGATTTGTTTATTTATTTTATAAAAAAAAGTCATAATTTAATGTTCAATGGATGTATTAAAAATGATTGCCAAAAAACGTTTGAGAAACTTTATAATAAAAGTATTAGTTTATGCATACAAATTAGGCTATTTTTTCAACAAATATGAGCATATGAATTGTATTTAAATAATAGTGCACATACTGAATATATATTATATAAATATAATTATTAAAATATATAAAGTATATTATTATAACATATAAAGTATATTATTATAGCTTAGAAAATAACAAAAGTAACAGTTTTATAATGCAATTTAATAATTTTGTATCGAACACAAAAGTTACTATTAATAAGAATTAGAAAACTATTAAAATTGAAGTTCAAATTGAAAAACTGTTATGCTTACAATCAGTTAAATTTTTTTGAAGAATTATATTTATTAATAATCTTTAAGATACGTTTGATTACATGTTTTTTTACGGATTTATTTTAAAAACAAGCTTTGGATTATCACTATTTTAACATTAAATTTTAAAACACTTGCTTCAACAAAAAAACTAAGGTATTCAAATTAAGTTAGTTTTTTGACGAAAAAAGATTTCTGAATAACGTTTTAATAATAATGCATGTTTTCATTAAATATTTTTAAAAGAAAGTATTAATCTCAATTTTATTAATGCTATTTTTGCTCTTGAGACTGGTTACTTCTATTTTTGTAGTTTATAAGCAGAAGTTTATAATACTACATTAATTAAAAGACCATACCACGATGAGTGGGTGGGTTAACAAAAATATTAAAAATTTATTAAATTTAAAAAAAAGATTCGTAATTTATTTTAGTTCTTGAAATTACTTCTAACATTTTACAATTGATAAAAGTGTATTATAAATTGGGATGTATCTCAAAATAACAATTAATTGGTTAGTAGAATGGTTAGTCTTTCCTGACAGGAATTTTCTCATATCAATCTTGATTCCGAATGTTAATGTCTGCGACTGAATATTATATGTAAAAGTTTTTAGATAAAATCAAAATTCTCAACTTATTATTTCATGTCCCAAACTGTAATTGATGTCATGTTATTTGCCAAAATATAAGAAATAACGAAGACCTTGTATGGCTCCCGGCACTAAATTTATAGAAGAAATGTCTGAAGGATTTATTCGCGTTTGTGTTCTCGGGTAGGCGGATATGTGTATATATTTTCATGTTGTTTGCAATATCTCACTTTTAGAAATTTATATGAATGCAAGACAAATAAAATCCTTTACAGAATATGTTGTTCCCAATTCTATTTTTATATTAAAAAGAAAATGAATTTGGAAGACTATCTTGTCATTTATCGAATTATAAGGTAATTTTACATGCTTGTATATATAAATTAAAGTTAAAAAACAATTGTGTTTTGTAACAATAGTGTATTACATTTTCTATATACCCTTTCTTTGTTGTTCCAAAAAACACGCCTAAAATAATGTAAAGCGCTTAAAAAAATGCTACTGAAATTTTTAAAACCGCTGGGAAAATTGTTATTAATTATATTTTTTTTGATCACCTGATGCCCAATAAAGCATTGTCTTTTAAGAATCATCATTTTTAATAATAACTGTTTCTTGTATACAGATTTTGCTGTAAGTGTGCGTTGGGTGCGGTTGTGACATGTTGTTGAAGGTCTTATCCTTTTTAGGAGAATATTAAACAGATAAAGAAAAATACAACTTAACTAAGACAAAATACGAAAGAGAAAAGGAAAAGCATATTCAATACAATAAAAAAAAGATTTCACAAAGATTTTTTATTAACTTTAATTTAAAAAAGTATGTTTTGTTATATATTGTTATTTATTTATTTATTTATTTATTTTATTTATTTAAATATATAGCCCACAGATTTCTCCAAGAGGACTCAAAAATACAATTATTTGACATAATGAATAACAATTAAAATATACACAAAATTACAATATATAGTTAGTAACATAAAATGCTAAGATAAAATTTCATATAATGCAGAATGTAACAATAATATATATAAACAGAAAATAATAAGATATTTGAAAGAAAATAAAAAGATTAACTTGTGCAGATGGAGATATATTATATTCATAAGCTTTGTGTATATGATTATGTTGTGTTGTGTTTTAAATTTGTAGCAACAAAAGCCAAAACAAATTTTGGTGTTCATTCGTTTTGTATTTTAACCTATTTTTATGCTTTACACCCCAATGACGGTTGTGACCCTTTTGGTGTATGATTTGTATTTATGACTAATTCATCTTATTTAAGAACAGTTTTTCAGTATTTTCACATAGACAAATATTCAAACTACTATTCAATTTACTTGCAAATTTTATCATTGAAAAATTTTGAGTAAAAAACTAAAAATCTAAAAATTACATGATTTTTGCTAGCACGATTAGTTAAAATGTTATGAGTAAAATGTACTGGCAAAAATCATTGCAATTTTATTTTTACTCTAAATTTGTAAATAATAAAATTTTCTTGTATTTTACTATTTTACAATCTTGATTAAATGCACCAACTTTTGATGAAACTTACCAACACATTTTAGTACATTTTTATAAAGAAGGGCCTCTAAAATTCGACCTTAAAAAGTCTTAAACTTGATAACTAGATGCAATTTTGTTAATGTTTTTGATTGTGGTCAAAGTTTAAATAAACAAAATTAATAAAAATGAACCACAATAACCGAAAAATTGTCATAATTTTACCAAAGCTCTAAAAAGTTGAACTTAAAAGCTCATAATTTTCAATTACGAGGGTCAGGACTATCACCTTGATTTGGCTTGAAGTCAAGGTCTTAAGCACCTTGTATATATATATATATATATATATACCCGTATATGAATGTATTTATGTTTATACAAATTCACTTGTATATATTATGTACCAAAGTTTGGGCGTTTGAATTTCCATTAGACAAATCAAGGACAGATGTGAGTGAGTGAGCGTGGGGACCGTTTTGCCGTCGATCTCCGAAGTCCGTATAATGTGATTTGAGAAACTAGCAATCGATTTAATTCTGGCATGGACTGTGTTTGCTATTCGGGTAGGTACGTTTTGTTAACAATAAGACCAGAATACACGTCCCAGTGACTAAAATCTGGGCCACTGTACGTCTTAAGCGAAACGGACGAGGGACGAACGGGTTAAGAAAGACAGGCAACCAGACCAAGCCAGTCAAAGGCAGTGTTTCTTCATTACGATTAAGAGTTATTTAAAAATATCGTAATACTCTATATGTTGTTAGTATTAAATAGATTACTAAATTTAACAAGTATTGCTTTAATATTATTCAAACAGTTTCAAGATTCTTACAGATAATAATTAAATGTATAAATTAAGGATAAAATAGATTAACGTTAATAACTTTTTTATCTTCCCGTAGGGTAGTTATAGTAATGGGCCGAAAATCGAAAATGAAAATTTTTGCGTTTCTCGACATTCTGAAGGTTTCTGAACATTTTGGCATACCTCAGAAAAAATGAATGTGTGTGTGTGTTTTGTATGTCCGCATTTTTCATCCACGTTTTCGGGCGCACAGATAAACGATTTGAATGGTTTAAAACACATTCAAGTCCTATTGATAGGGAGATGTGCTGATTAGTTTTTAGCAAAGGCAGGTCCAGCCGTTACGGAGATATGCAAAGATTGCAGAAAATACAAATTCAGTTTTTGAGAGAACGGAGTATCTGATTTGAATGATCTAAAAAACAATAATTTTGTAATGATTGGGAGAAGATATGATTAGTTTTAGTAAAGGCAGGTCCAGCCATTTCAAAGAAACAGATCTAAATGTGCAAAAAATGGCTGTTTTTGAGCGAACTAAGCGTCCGATTTGAACGATTCAAAGAAGTTTCTGCTTGTTTTAACAAAATAATTGCTTTTGAAAAAAAATTGTTTTTAATTTTTTTTCATTTTTTTTTTTTTTTAATTCAAGAAATTTTTTCTTGTATATCGAAAATTATTCAGATTTTATTTTAATTCTGTTCTAATATACTTCAAATAATTTCTACTTTGGAATTCAGTTTATATAATTATATAAACTGAATAAATATCTTATAAATAGTCTTATAAATATTAGACAATATTACAATATTTATAAAAATCTATTTAAAAACATTTAATATTCCTCGATCATTTTGTTACGGTACTGGAAGTTCCTGCAACTAGCTTTAAGACACGATGCCATACACCACTAGTTTATGTTTAATTGACTTCCATTTACTAATATACAGGCAACACAGTTAATAACTTAAATGCTATTATTAGAAAAGTTTTAATATTAGTATATTAAGCACATTTCAAGTATAACAACAAAAATTTCGATTAATTTTCTTTAGAACAAACGGTTTGAAAACCATCTCTAAAAATCGACGTAGTTAGTTAAATCAAATCATAACTGCAAGTATAGCTCCCTTAAGTTCTGATTGCTGTTCAAATAAAAATAAAAAAGTATGCCATATAGATATATGTTTTTCAAAATATCCTCATAACTTTTCATCTATATACTTATTAAATCAACTATTAAATATAAGGCTTAAGTTTTGACGTCATAATTGAAAACGCCATGTCTTATCTCCAGTTATCGTCTCTTTTGAGTAGATCTGGATCATCAAAGGATTTGGAAACTAAGTAAGCTATGTACTTAAAACTGCAAACATATATTTGGTACAAATATGTCAATGTAAAAATAATAAATCATCTAGAAATGATAAATCAAAGCTTAAAATCTTGCCTTATTTTCAAATACACTAACCAGACCCTTAAACATTACAAGTGTTTTCGTTAAACAATTTTTAATGAAAAATATGACTTTTAATTTTTTTTGAGCGTCATTCCACTATACGAAAAAATTAGCTATAAAAATAAACCGGCATTTTTCATAATTCACCAATGTTATTGGAAATCGTCATTATTTGTAGAATAAAATAATAATGGATATTTCTGCCTTGGAGCAGGTCCGTGAGCTGAGTTAAACTCCAACCCGATTCAAGGAAGAATAGTGTGAGAGATCCCATTGCTTTTCCCACAACGCAGTGCGCAAAATGGGCCCGAACCCAAGACCCCATTCAACAACTTTTAAGAATATAGTTATCAAAAATTCAGCTTATTAAATTGTGACCAAGTAAACGACTAATTTGAAGAAGAAACATGAATTATTTTCTGTTTTTTTTTTTCATTTTTGTTACTGTTTATAATACTATTTGCACTAACACAAGCACGAGTTATACACTGAAGGTATCGATTTAAATATTTATTTTGGAAAATGTGATAAACGTAGGAATACCGTACCTAATACTTATGGAAACTCTTGCATTCAAACTCATAGCAAAACTAGTGTTATCAATTAACAAAACTACTCAAATCGCACGGCAACAAAACGTACTCCTGCTCTCATTGTTTTTCATAGCTCACGTTATAGAATAATCTGATTTACATTGAAAAGATGAAGAAACTGTGATAAGGCATGCAATGAGGTATAATATAAGGTACCTCTAGCGTACTATATTCCGCTGGCAGAATCAGCAGTCCCTTCGCTTCATGGCGATGGCGGTTACGCGTCCGTCGTGTTTGCTGAGCTCTGTGTTCCACAAATAGTCCAAGGGCTGTAAGAAGATAATCTATGATTAACATCCAACTTACAATTCATTATATAGATTGTCTTATAATATAACTTATTATCAAAAAATTTTAAGAGTATTTATAAAATCAGAAAATCAAACTAAATTTTAAAAAAAATATGCCTGCATTATAATGCATATACATATCCATTTTTACTACTGTATGCCAAAACAATCAGATATACTAAAATTTAAGTGAGCCACTGGGTTTTTCTTTTAAAATTCTATGTTATTTGTCAAACTAATTACTCAATGACTTTCTACTTAGACAGATTGTAATTTATAAGAAAATTGAAAAAAAACGATCAAAAGATGTTGCAACAAGTATCAGTTATTTTTGTATATTTATATAAGATATTATAAGTATTTGTTTAATACTTCATAAATTTGTTTCACCCGGTATTGCAATAATTTGATGTATACTTATTAAAGCTTTTCTCAAATATACATATATATATATATATATATATATATATATATATATATACATTTTTACTACGGTAGATTCCTCGTAATGCACAAATTATATATAATCCTCATCAAACATCAATCTCTATTAATTATAACTAATAATATAATTTTTATATTTGAACATATTATTTATAATTTATTTTTTGAAGTGCAATCAAAATTTATGAGCCACAAGCTCTTGAGGTAATATTTTTTAATTACGTGGTTTTTGAAAAGGCTACCCAACGATTGGCCTCCTTGTATTTGATAAACTTTTATTATTATTCAAATTTCTATTAGATAAATTATAATAACAAAAATACTTCAATACTGCTGATACCCAGAAATGCTAATTTAAAGTGAACATTCATTATTTCTATAATAAATTTTTAATTTGATTCAGCATTTCTGGGTATGGGCAGTATTGAACCTGGAAGCTGAGGTTACAAGCAACAAAGCTCTTACCATACTTCAAGTGGAAGCCCAATATTAAATTTTTAATATAATTATTTTGTTTTATATCAATAATATAATAATATCAATAGATAAAAAATAATATATTCATATTTCAAATCCATATATAGCAACAAATAAATATCTAAAAATTATCTAAAAAAGATACCAAAATGTTGGAGAAGTTATTGAATATATACTAAGAATTAATTTACTATCTTTCTAAGAAAGGTATCAAACTGTTAGGGGAGTTATTCAATATTTATTAAGAATTTAATTTTATTAAATATAGAGTGGCTCATTTAAAATTTGGAATTTATCGATAGCAACTTACCTGTAGGCCACACCGTGCGGAATTCGAAGTTGTGATTTATAGAAAAAAACTAAGAATTTTGAGACCTTTCTAAAGATGAATAATACTTTGTATGTTTTCTGTACAGAAATATCAAAACCGTAAGATCACTAGATCACTAGGACCACTAGATGGACCACCCGTGACATATTGAGTTATTTATATAATGTATTAAGTATTAAAATTTGGTGCAGAAAATAAAATAAAAGACAAATTGAGCCATTACATTTAAAAATCAAAAATTATGTTAAAAAGTGGGAAAAGATTAAGCATTCATAGATACAGTAGTAAAAAGAAAAATATGGATAGTTAAAGTTGCTTGAATGATTGGAATCTATGTCATATATTTGGTAATATTTGAGCTAAACTTGAAGATAATAAAAGATGGGAATACTTTGCAAAATAAAAAAGGACTTTTAAGCTGAGGCACCAAAAAACATTAGTCCGATTTTAGAAATTAAAATGTAAAAATTAACTATAAAAAAATAATAGGAAAGAGAGAAAATTAAAAATATGGTGCATATATCATGGAGATATGGATCTGTCTTCGGGAATACCATTTACAATAATAAATAATTTATATATAATATTAAAATTTATATATAATATTAGAATTAGAATTATTTTAAAATGTTTAAGAGACATTAAAAATCAGACAACTGAACAGATAACTACTGTAAGCCAAAACCATTAAATTGTGCATCACAGCAAAATAAGAAACTTAAAAATTTAATTAAATGCAAACTGCTGTCATAGTTTTCCATATTTTAGTTTTTTTTTGTTCTGTCTCTTGGATTCTATTTAGTGCAATTTATACTATATCATACAGAACTCGTGAAACTCGTTCCTGTTTTCACTAGTCATTTTTCATACATTTATTTCACTTAACTTAATTATAAAAATTGAACTTAGAACAGAGTTCTGAGATTCATATAATTTGAATATAATGCAAACAAAAAGTAACATCTGAAAAATTTGTTCACATGACTGCAATATATTTATTTTCTTATAATAAATTGACTAATACTGTAGATTTCAAAATATACAGATAAATAAACTTCCAAGAACAATGATTGCTAATCTGATGTTATCCCTTAAATATTTATCAACTTCTCCACTACCTCTCCAACTAATTTCTGTCGTGGTTCCCTGACCAGCAGTTCGTTCCCGCTCCTGCTCCCGGTCCAGATCTCTCTCTCGGCGTGATAGATAAGTGTCCATTATCGATACAAACTAGACCCTGGTACACATACGCAGACGTACATATATGCGAAAGGGTTCAACGATTATTCCATTATCGCGGACGATTGGATTATTTACTGTCCTTCTCTCCAACACAAGTTCGGAGTCATTCGTTCGATGTATTGAAATATATGCGTGCCCCTAGATCGCAATATTGATAACTATGACGCCTGGGCGATCTTTGCCACGGTGGCATTGGAATTTTGCTTACTTCTGGTACCGAATGCCTTGTTTCTTGGGTTAAGGCAAGGTCAGGGGAATGAGATCGAAGAAATATTGTTAACCTCTCGTAGGGTAAGTTATAGTAATCGTCCAAAAATCAAAATTTTTTACATATCTTCACGTTTCAGGACTGGATGTGTGTATATGAATAGATGTGTGAATAAAAATTTTTGTAGACGTTTTTGGTAGTATCACTCAACCGATTTGAATTATTCAAAAAGCATTAGATTCTTATTGATAAAGAGACGTGCTGATTAGTTTTTGGCAAAAGTTGATCCAGCCGTTTCGGAGCTACGGGGCAAAAAGTGCAGAAAATATTAATTAAGTTTGTGAGAGAATGAATCATTCAATTTGAATGATTCAAAAAACATTCCACTTGTATTGACATAATGAAGATGAGAATTTTTTGAAGAGGCAGGTCCAGCAATTTTTGAGATCCTGAAAAAATGTTAATAACACCATTAAGCGGTTGAAAATAAGATATTTTTGACGGTCTGGATCAACTGACATGAACGAATACCAAAAAATTAAATTCAATCAAATTAATAATCAAAAAAGGCTTTTTACTTTCAAATGGCTTCAGAATTTTTAAATATGGTCAGAAAATTCAAAATTTAAAACTTTTAAATGGAAAGTTCCAGCAATTTGCCTTATGGCACGATGCCATGCACTAGTTATATTATTTGTTTATTTTTTGTTTGACTCGTTTTAAAAGTAATTTGTGTATGTGTGTGTATCGTTTGAAAAAGTATTTAATGAGGTATGTGAATGTTTCAAAATTTAACCTTTTGTTTTCTCAAAAACGGTAGCACCAATTTCAAAAATTTAACTCCTTTTAAAATTTAACGTCTTTAAATTTCCAAACTATACACACATCTTAAATTTTGCAGCCAAAGGTTTCAGAATAGGTTGAATCTTTAATACAACATAAAATTAGTGAATTAGATTTTTTTGCAAAAATATCAACTTTACTATCTGAATGTTGATAATATGATAAAACTTCAAATTTGATGAAAGTTGAATAGTTTTTTGCGACGATTGGCTAAGTTGTTTATTTGTAATTAGCAGATAAGAACAAAATTTTTTGTTAACAATTATGCTCATATTTTGAACAAATGTTTTCGGACAGTTCTTACAAATTTTCTTAAGATAAAATTCTACTTATACTTAACTTATTATGTATTTTTCCATAATAAATTTATTAGATAAAATTATCAATCAAATAGAAGCGTTATCTATTAATAAATATCAATTATATCACATCTTTCAAGAAACCGTGCTCATGTTATCTTTTCTTAATTTAAAGAGGCAATAACTTACTACGTTATCACATTGACAGTCGTAATTTATTTTAATTTATTTATTTATGCGCTTTTTAACATCAATTAATGATAAGATTTAGATAAAAATCACTTAAAAGTTTATATTATTTTAATTACATTATTTATATGAACATTTGACCAAAGGAACGATTTTACAATTGTACGGTTTTGTGCATTTATATTATTTGCACCCTTGTTCTTTTCCACATTTATGAATATTTTAATTAACTTCTTGAAGAAGAAAATTTGCTAATTTATATAGCCAATATATTATTATTTAATTTAATATGTGATCCAATTGCGTGGAAAAGTAGAAATTGCTAAATTCACTTAAAGATATTTATTTATCAAAATATATTGCCATTAATTTGGCAACGAAAAAGTTATTTTCTACAAAAAATATGATTTGCTAATTTCATGTTTTCACGGCGTATCAAGTCATTATGAATCGTTTGCTATCGAAATTGGAGTGAGTATGAGTGAACTCTTAGTGTGGATGTGGGTCAAAATTTAACATTTCGCAAAACTGTCTGCAAAAAGTGATTTATAAATTTGTTTGAAAGACATTATTTAGAAACCGTATTTGTTCGTGAGTGTGTAAAACTTTACTTTTGATATAAACAATTGAAATTTTTTTCGTAACAATTGGAAAATCTGCTAAATCTTATTTGTGTTGTTCAAGTCGATTATTCACTTATGCCGAAAAGTTCATGCAATTTGTCTTGAAGCAAAATGCCATTTACGCCTAGTTAGTTATATATTAATGATTAATTTTCAAAAAGCAAATTGAACTGCTTTAATGTGTAGTTTCTTTAATCATTTTGCATAAGACAATGATGCTTTATGTAATTTAATGCATAAAGATTCGGTTCGTTATAGAATATTATTCAAGTACAATATCGCGTTCAGGACGCCTTTGTTCAGCTTTCCACAATATGTAAATGAGATTGGGAAAATTTCCTAAGTCGAAATTCGCATTTTCCTTCAGTCGTATTTGATTAGTTTTGTTTTGGTGTTTAACTTTTCAATAAGCACGTCATGTAAAATAATACATTTCGATTGTTTTGTTTAACATAAGAACTAACTGTATATATAAATATGCTCTTAATAGCAATTATGGTGAAACTCACAATAAATGCAGGAACTCGATAAACGTAATAAATAAATTAACTAGATAAAACAAGAGATATATATATATATATATATATATATATATATATATATATTTTTTGTATGATTCTGAATTTGATGTTGACATATGTATTAACAAAGTCTAATAATCGGGCATAACATCAATAAAATTTTATTGATGTTATGCCCGATTATTAGACTTTTTAATATATATATATATATATATATATATATATATATATATATACATCTTTAGATATCTATTTACTAAATATACAAAAATTTATACTCTTATTTTTAATGGGGACGTAACTTTTCTTGAAAAACTTAATTTGCCTAATTGTCTTAAAAGCTCACACATAAGAACATTTATTGCACTAAAGTAAAGTTTCAGAAGTTTTATTGAATCGGTTGAGCTTTAAAGTATTCATTTATGTTGGTCATTTATTAACTACTTATAGTGTAACTTATTGAAATCTCAAAAATAGAGAATAAAATTTTAATGTAATTACTGCTTAAAATTAGAATCTTAGGATCATTTGAAATACATAACTATAATTATTAGACGCGTGAAAAGTATCTATATATCTTAATATTATTTGTATAAGTAGGGTAGGGTGAGGCACAAAGTTCCAATTTGAATATGAGCAATTATATTGAGAAAACCAAATCAACTATATCGCAACAAATAACACATGCCAAACAAACAACTATCTGAATTCGTCAATGAAATTTGAACCTAATTCATCATTACAGAAATGTGTTTTCTTGTTATTTTATTTGTAACCACCCCATAGGTTACCACGCCTAGGGACGTCCAAGGGGTGAACAGGTCCAATGGCTTATATTAATTTTAAAGGGATTTCACAAAATAATAGCTACATTATTCATCCAATGCATTCGAATTCAATTTTAATTTTATTGGTACATTTTTTACAGAAATAACAATGTAAATAACCTTGATCTGGTATTTCGTCAGACATATTTAGAAATGAAATAAACATATAACAATTTCCTGTAGGGTAAGTTATAGCACTCGGATAAAAAATCATAAAAGTATGGATCCAATGTTTGCTGAACAGCTTTTTTTCCACGTAAAATAATTTTTTTAGTAATAATTGATATTTGTAGCTATGAACTTTGTCAAATCTTCATCTTGGATATTTGAGGGAAAAATTCTGTTTTTGGTTTGTCATGTTCTCTATTAGCAAGTTATAGTAATCGCAAAAAAAAAAACTAAAACAAAAATTTCACAAAAAATGGATTCAATGTTTGCTGAACAGCTTTTTTTCGACCTAAAATAAATTTCTATTAGTAATTGGCATTTGTAGCTATCAGCTGGGATACTTTAAAGATTTGCTGTAAAGATCTTTTTTAAATAATCTCCATGGCTACGTCAAATCACCACTTTAGATATTTAAGGGTAAAATTCTGTTTTACTGTTTTCAGTCTGTCATGTTCTTTATTAGCAAGTTATTATTCCTCTTTCAATAGCAGTTCTTCATGAAAAAGTTCTTGGTTTTGCGTGGATAGCAATTTATTTATGTCAGTTTAAATTTAACACAAAATTATTAAAGATTCGAACTTAGAACAAGGCAACCTCGAAACTTGTTGATAGAAAATTGGGGCTAATAGGATCTATCCTTAAAATGAGTATTGTCGTGTCATTTCATCGAGTTTAAAATTTTTACATTTTGAAAACTAAATTATGCCTAAATTATACCGCCCTAGCGCCGGGCCTCACGGGTCTATAGGGTAATTCAGCACTGTTTATATTAGAAATTCATGTTATTTGTTAATAAATATGTTTAAAAGATAAATTTGGTTATAATTCTGCTCTCCTAGAACCTAACTATATATTTCAAAATTAAGGCGGCACTTTAAATCATATTGGTAGAGGGGCTTGGCACACTACAGTTAAAAGCTTGCCGACCCCTGCTCTAGACGATCTAAGAAATCGACAAAATCAGAGAATCAATTTAAAAAAAAAATTGCAAAACTAGACGAAGCAAATCGAGGTATATTTTAATATAGCAAGTCTGTGAAATTTTACAAATCGTTACTTCACTTTGAAAATAATTCAAAATATGATCTCCGTCGATTCGAGTAATAGTCAAACATGGTGCCGAATGTTTCCGCTACAATTCCAAGAATGTTACAAATGTACGAACTGGAATTGGAACATGGCCTGCAATGTATGAGCGACTGCAAAACATAAAAATGTTACGAGTTACACGGCAATGAAGTCGCATTTTTTACTCTCCTTCACTTTTTCCTTTTATTGAGCTCTCAAACAAATAAAATTTCATACTTCACATAAATTAAATGGATACTCGGCTACTGGGCAAACTAGCTCGGAGGTGACGGCAGGATGAATTATTAGAAGTAGTTTACAGTTTTTATATTTAATTGTAATTAAAAACCAGATAAATTACTTCATCTGTGTAATTTTTAAATGAAAGGCAATAATAAGCTATATTGAATAAGATGCATGGCTTATGAATAGGTTTTTATTACAGAGTTGTGTATTTTTTTGAGAAATGACTTTTATCAATGAGATAAAAGTATTAAAACAACAAAATATGTTTTTGAATAAATAAATAAAATAAGGTAGAGCGGGGCTTAAAAATCCGCGGGTGAAAAGATCCATGATCAATACCTCA
Organism: Ctenocephalides felis; assembly: GCF_003426905.1. NCBI lineage: Eukaryota > Metazoa > Arthropoda > Insecta > Siphonaptera > Pulicidae > Ctenocephalides > Ctenocephalides felis. Next base: position 141,777,485 of record NW_020538040.1, read on the forward strand.
AAAACGAGTAAAGTTAGGATATTTGTTAACCACAATATTCAAAAGTAGAGAGTAAAAAGAGTATAATCAGTTGGTACCTTAATTGTTACGACGTCGCTATCAGGAGATAAACAACCAACTATAACAAAAGTTTCTTTCATTGTTAGTTTTTTTGCTCACTATTGAGCACTATTGTTTAGTTTACGCGACCTCAATATAATTTTGAAGTATACGTCATTAAATTTCTTTATAAAATGTATTGTTGGTTTTAAGTTTGTTAAACAGATGTTTTATAGAATCATAGTGATATTTTCAACATATTCTGACGTTTAAGGTATTTGTTGGTTTCAAATATTACAGTTCAATAATATATCACATTATTGAAACTCTTACAGAATTAATATAGTACATTATCATATTATTCATTGTGAGATGAATTATTTATAAATATATTTGTATATACTTTGTGTGAGTTTCATAATGAGAGATTAGAATTATTATCATAAAACAAATTATTTATGTTTATAAATAGTAAGAAATTCTCTGTAGCGTGCTTATTTTTTTAATTTAATTTGGATATTTTAATTCATTTTACATAGGTATGATTATATATCATACTCATAAATATTTATTAACAACTTCTTACGTATATATATAAAACATTATTAACTTCCGTTTTATTAAAATAAAATAAATATGCCGGGATTCAAACTGACTGTTAAATAATAAATCCTGTTAAATATTTTAATAAATGATAATAATTATTAATTTGATACATATACTACATAATCATATATTGTCTAAAGCACTCTAAGTGGGTCAAAACGGAATTTTTCAAAATTTAACCCTTTGGATCAATCCACGGGCCACCAGAATTCATTTTAGAGATATGGTTTTAGAGCAAAATTTCTTGTTTTGATCCTTGGAATCCTAAAATTGTTTAAGCTCCGTACTTTATATTGTGTCCAAAAACACAATATAAAGATAGTATTGATCGCAACTACAATGAAAAATTTCATCAAAAAATTATCTCATGTTGTTTAATACTTAGAAGCAATTAAGGGAAACTCAGAGTTTTGGTCAAATTTTGAACATTTTATAGATATTGTGATTAAGTTTTTTTTTATTTTTGTTCAATGTGCGCTACAGCTTATTTACGGATACGGTTCCAAATTTCAAATGAGCAAAATGATAAAACTTGACCAGAATAACCACAAAATGGTCATAGTTTGGCCATTTCGGGGTTATTTTACCGAAACTCTACGTTGCACTTAAAAGTTCACAATTTTCAAACTACATGAGATAATTTGTTTTATAAAATTTTTCATGGCCGATACAATCAATATACTCGCGACGTTTCAGTTTGACGTTGAGTTCTGGAACACCCAAGGAATGTATATATGTATATATATATATACATATATATATATATATATACATATATATATATGTCAATTAATTGTAGCAAAAACCCAATTAAAATAATGTGTTAGGAATCTGCAGCAACTTTTCGTAACTTCTGGCAACACTTACATCAAAAGCGCGATCGACGCACCTAACTTGTCATTTAATTAATACCGTATAAATCCGACACACGTGTTTGCTTTAATATGTATTTGAAGCTAAATTTTCCAACAGTTATATTTCCTTATACATACCTAAAAGACAATTGAAGAAACACACAGGTCCGCTGTATTAAAAAAAAATCAAAAACAAATAATATAAGATGTGTTTTTTTATACAGTTAGCTTTCAAAAATCAATTACCAAATTATACATTATTATTAGGCAGAGATCGGTTGAGTCGATTTTTCGAAATTAACTGTGTTAAAACTGGTTTCTGATTGAAACTGGATCTTATTGAACATATGATCAACGTCACATATGAAAAATTAGAGACCTACGAAAAGTAGTTTATTATTAATATTAATTAAAGTTCGGATTTATCGGCAGCGGTTTTAGAAAATACTTTGTATATGCATTAGACGCATGTTAGCTTTTCATTAATGTGTAGTATTTAAACTATTTGCCAAAAATAACTAACTCCTTTGTAAAATTAGTCCAAATTGAACAATGTTTAATAGTTTCTTGTGTCATAATGCTCTATAGTGACTCAATATTCCTAAAAATTATTATATTGATTTCTTCTTAATTGAGTAGATTACTTAATACATATCGTAAGATTTTTGCAACTTGCCTTAAGATAATATGCCACTTTCACCAAATTAATTTTAGTTTGCGTATCTCTCCTTTGGGACTCATAGAATTTAATAACTATTAAATTTTTTTTAACAATAATAAATAAAATGTTTTAATTAATAAATGAGAAATCATTTGCTCAATTGCCTTATTGGTTTTTTCAGTTAAGGCTTAAATTAATTAATTTGACTTAAAGTTTTAAAATATGTTGAACAATGTGAATTTTACATTTATTTTTTATCTGGTAAAATCCAAGATTATTAATATTATATTTAGCAAAATTATGTCTAAATATTCGTTTTTTTAACATATTTTACATTTTTATTTACTATTTTCTTATTGTCAATCTTTGCCAGGACAAAGGCTCAGATGATCTGTTTTACCCCATCACATGTAAGCTTTTATAAAGCTTATATAACTATAACTGTTGAATCTAACTTAAAATTAACAATATATCTCGTAAAACAATTAAATAACGTATACTTAAAAATTATATTCGGGTTAGGTCAACTAAATAACAGTGCTCACTACCAAAAAGACTAAGAACGAAATAAAATACTTTGTAATAAATTTTCAAACATTGCTGTTTATCTCCTGATAGTAATGTCGTAAAAATCAAGGTTATAGCTAGTTACATATTTTTCCCTCTACTTTCAAATATTGTTGGTAAAAGTTTTTTAAAACTTTTTTTGAGATATCGGTGGTGGACCGTTTTATCCGCGTATATTTAAGCTTTACTCTATACAATATTCTTAATATATTAAATTCTTAATAAAATTAAAAAAATATAATTGCCTTTTTGATCAACCGATTTCAGATTGAGAACAGAATAGCACAGTTTTTAGATATCTTTTTGCGGTAATGTTCTCGTACCTAGTATAAAATATTTTTAATATATTATGTTTATAACGGATTAATAATATACAGGTAACCCCCGCATATCACGGTACTTCTATAAAGGTTTAAGAATTAAGACTAGCCCTCTCATAACATGGTACTCTTGGGTTCGCATAACACGGTTTAAGAATTGAGAAAAGTTTTAGTAAAATGAGAAATATAGTAAAACCTATGAAACGCAAACTTTATTTAATCTAAGATTACTTAAATCGTACAATAGCTCAATAAATGTAATGAAACTAGTGCAAAATATAAAATTTGATATATATTTTATTAGAGCGCGTACGTTCTATCAAAAAAAAAATTAGGATTATCCGAACAATATATCAAATAAATCTTAAGCAATTCTTTAAATAAAATGAGCATAAAATTTTAATAAAGATTACTTTACATGCGTTAAATAATTTTGCTAAAAGCAAGTAATCGCAAATAATTTTTTTTTTGCAAAAGATAATGCACGGATCTGGAGGTAGTACAGAAAACTGCTCAGAGGATGAGGATATCTTGCAAAAAAGGATCATATTGGATAGCACTTACTTGTTGATTATGACAAAAAAAATATATATATTATATAATTATATATAATTATTATTATTATTAATATATAATATTATATTATATATTATATAATTCAAGTAATTTATATTACTTTTAAAAAAATGAATAAATGTAACAAAATTTATTATGAAATCTTCATAATCATGTAGCATGTAGCAATCATCTCTATGTAGCATGTTTTTTTGAATTTTTGGAACGTAACCCCTCTTTTTGTACTAGTTCTTTATCCCGTATAATACAGATTCGCATAACACGCTAGTTTTCTGGAACGTAACAACCGTGTTGTACGGGGGTTACCTGTATATAATCACTATTTATCCTGATTTGAAGTCAAATGCAGTTTTCACAAAGATTGCAAACATCAATTTTACATTTATGTATGAATCCGAATTTATTTTTTTTACAGAACGGCATGTTCCAGCAACTTATCTTATCAAAAAATCACATACGCCACTATTTAATTAAAACAAGTCATTAATTACATAATTATATAATTTCTAATTAGATAAAAAACTCATTTAATGCGACTCTGCTCGCGTGTTCTATATATTCCTACCTCATGTTCGAGGAGTCGTCCATATAGAATTTATGTATAATATATGACGGAAGGCAAGTGTCGTCTTGACAGTGATGCGTTGCGTCGTCTCTCTGTAATTAGAGAGCAATCCTTGTCAGGAATCGTCAAGAACCAGGATGTTTAGGCACATTGTTGGAAATGACCTTTAGAGGTCCTAAAGGTACCTATTGTTGTAATATAATCAGGAGAATTTACCCTAAGTCAAGTCATTTGAAAAGGAGTATAAACAGGAATACTGTTCGGTTTTAGTATCTCTGTAATTAGAGTGCAATTCTTGTCAGGAAATGACCTTTAGAAGCCCCAAAAATCATATTGTTATAACAAAATCATGAGAATTTAATTGAAACAAAGTCCAAGAAAAAAATATAGGCAAATATAAAATACTGGTTGGTATAAGAAAATACTGCAGTCTCTCTGTAATTACCTTTAGACGTTCTAAAATTTTTTTAAAAAAAATAAGGTTCACACGCGATTGAAGTAAAACTTATTTGCTACTGTTCAAGGTGGCAATCAAGTAAAAATAAATACATCATAAAACAATTTTTAATAATGTTGATTAGTAATATGGTTATACTCGTGATGCACACATTTATTAGTGTCAACCATTATACACATTTATACAATGATAAATTGTAAATTATATATTTCTAATAGCATTAAAATATGTATAATATTTAAAAACAATAATGTAATTAAAGTCATACTTCAAAGATGACATGATCGGTTTTTCCATTGTAATTAGCAATTAGGACTTGAACCTTCTTTAAAAAATGAAGTAATTGCTGATTAATAAATTTTATAATATTCGTTCACATAGTAGATTTTGTTAAACAACGCCCAAACAAATATTGTTTTCGCAACTTCACTCATCATGTAATTGTGTTTGAAGAACTTCAAGTAATTAAAATTAACATACATTTGTTGACTATTAGTATTTTTTTACTTTTTTGGCAATATAATCTCGTTCTTTGAGCAGCTGTAATATCTGTCTTGCCTAAAAAATATTTTCCATTTTAATAACTTTAAAGATTTATAGAAACTACAAAGAATATAGAAATAATTTCTAATCAATAAACTTACGTTTAGTACACGGCCCAAATGTTTAATTTGTTTTATTATTTTCAAGAAACAAGGTAAAATGTTCTTCTGATTCAGGCATTTTTCATTAAATCAAGATTTGTACTACGATGTAACTTTAAAATGTTTATGTATCTATGCCGATTTCCTTGTTGATATCGGTACGCATACAACGTTGATGCCAGTACGCATACAACGACAGATCTCTATTCACATACACAATGGCTAATCACAATCGACCCGTATAGAAATGATCTCATCGAGAGCGAATGATTAACAGTTCGGGCGTAACGGACTTCCGTTGCATTTTTGTTGTTTTCCTAGTCGCGCCTTAGGAAGTTTTAGTTCAAATATATTAAATATGACGAGCTCTTGCTTTTGATATATTTCAAGTCCATCTGTAGTAAAATTGTTACTCTTATCGGAAATTGTTGTAGATGAACTATTTAAAGGTCCTAAAGAATCCAATAAAACCTTGTAACTTATGTGCGAAAATTCAATAAAAATAAATGCATGAAGAGAAACATACAATGCTGAGATGCTGTTTGGTTTTTGGAAATAACTATAGCTCAAGTCCTTCTGAAAATAGAGAGCATTTCCTTGTTTGGAATGAACTGGTCTCACTAATAATCAGGATATTTACAAACATTGTAGAAAATAACCTTTAGGGGTCTTAAGTATTATGTTTATTTTAATAAATTTATGAGAATTTTAATTTTAGTTAAAAAGCATTCATTGGAAAAATAGTAAATAGCAATTATCGCCCGCAAGCATAAAGATTTTTTGCCACGTTGCTATTGTCATTTTAAATAATTGAATATTTAGAAATTAAATTCAAAGGTCTCAAAAGATCCCATATTTGGAACATAATCAGAGCAATTTGCCCAAATCATAGCAAAAAAAAATTAAAAATATATACAAGTATGTAATAGTGATTTTTGAGATAGCTTAAATAACTATTAACAGATTATGTAGAAGAATAATAAAACAAATTTTAATCAATATAATTGACACAAATTATCAGCAATAAATTTTTTGAACATGACTATGAAAACCAAAGATTCTACAAGTACTTAAATTCTATACAATTTTTTACAATTTGAGTGTTTAAATTGCAAGGTTTGATATACAACATGCTATTTAAAAAAAAAATCTGAGAAAAAGATTAGATTTTTCATACCAATTCAATCAAAATTTGCCAAAAACAATATATATTTAAAAATATCGAATGGATATCACAATGAAATTCATGTAATAAAGAAAAAAACTTACATGTTTATTAAAGTTGGTATAATACAAGTTTAGTGAAACTATACATATAAAATGTTGTCTGAAGGATTTTGGAGATTGTATTATTTTATTAACATCAAGGAAATTTACCAGAGATACTCAGTTCTGCAAAATTAAATGTAATCAATTTTTCTTAAAAGTAATAGTAGACAAATTAAGTAAAAAAAAATGTTCAAAAAATAAAAAAAAAATTATTGAGAAACTTATTTCAGAAAAAAATGATGTATGTGTGTAATAGTATGTATCTATTTATCTATAAATCGTTTAGACTTTTGGGATCACTACTGAAACAATTTTGATCAATCAAATACATTTTTGTCTATTAATTTTTAGTGAGGTATATATAGCAGTTTATAAACTTTCGGATATATACACATTATATACAAATTCAAATCTAAGAATTTTGTGTTTTAATTTATTTTTGCATTTTGTGCACCTAATATTTGTTAATAAAATAAAGTATGTAATGCAAATATTGATATTTTATCTAAATGTCTATATTTAGAAAATGGGTTGGAAAGCACTGGTTTACTCTGACAATTACTGACGTCATTAATACAAAGGCATCTCAAAGTTTATGCATTATGTAGGTTGAGGGAGAAATGGTGGTAACAATTAGTATAATTGCGCAGTTAGGTTTTAATTTATTAGATTAATAATGCCTTAGTTGATGTAATATGCATTCACTACATTAAAATATTGTCATCACAACTCATACGTAGAAAATGAAATTATAATGCTTTTAAAATTATCGCAAAACTAAAGAGATATAAAAAAAACAATGTTTCTATATCAGCTTGAAAGCTATGGAATAAAATATCTGGTAGTATATACTGCGAACAAAAATTATAGTTTTGAGATTTTTTTTCATTCACCTAATAAAATATATCATAATTTACATCGAATATTATTTGGACTTGCACGTGTTGTATTATTTCAGATTTTTATAAACTATTTAAATTGAAACAACTATTTAAATTGAAACAACTGATTGTTTTCAAATTATAAACAAGTTAAATCATTTCTGCACAAAATAGTCAATTTTATACAACAATACTTTAAAGAGTTTAAATTATTAAAAATATTTATATCTGAACAGGTTTGCCTAAGTAATTTCCGTTTTTTTTAATGAGTAAATTTACGTTTTAACGTTTCAGTTTTAAATTTAAAGTTTTTAAAATGACACAAAGTAAACGATAGTGACTAATTTTAGATGTTATAAGCAATTAAGTTTGAAAATTTCAACTTTTTCTCACCGATATCATGTGTTATAATAACAGTCAGAGATAAGTTAAATCATTTAATGACAAAAATTCCACTTTGTGATAGAACATCGATCTCGCAACCGTTTTCAAACCTGTAAAAATAGTAAGTAGTCTGGTGTTCTAACGACAAGAATTTTTTTTATAAAGATTGGTATATCATTTCTGATTAAAAAAATGAAATAAAAAATAAATCATATTTCTGAATGAGCTGGCCATAGTTCC